>NC_018243.1:0-146714 GCF_000227135.1 Leishmania donovani | reverse complement strand
CCACCACGCACACATGCATGCCGGCTTCTTGCACATGTCTGTGGCGACCCACGAATGCATTTTTATACTTGAGATTCTCTGCGGATGTCCAACTCTGTTCTATTGCCCACTGCTGCCGCTGCCATCTGAACCGCCTGCTTCATCCTAACCCTCCCCTCCCGATGTGCATGCGCTTGCTTGTATCGGTGTCTGCGCACGCACACATGCGCCTCCTACCCTTTCGTAGCCCAACGCTTAGAAGGTGTCACGGGCGAAGCGCACCCATTCCACGTGAGCGCCTCCCGCTTCAGTCAACCGAGGAGACAACCACAGCTCTGCGTCACTCGCAGTACATACCGACGCACGTCCACAGTGCAGCCTAAAGAATGGCACCGAAGCACGCACAAAATCAGCGGAAGAATGGCAAGAAGAGGAAGCTGCAGCGGGTGCGCGTCACTAACAAGGCGCTCGAGTCGCGGCAGTTCTCCACTGTTCGCCTCCCACGCACAAGCGAGGTGCCGGCGCAGAAGGCGGATGTGCACTCCATGTACCAGGAGCTGGCGTGTGGGTCTAGTGGTGGCACCGCCGCCGCATCGAGCAAGTCGGCCAGCGCTGCCTCTGCCGCCGCCTCGCCACCTTCTTCCTCCGGCTTCGACCCTATCGCGAATGATGCGATGTTCACGATTGTGACCAAGTCCAAGTACTGGCCACCGCCCTCGCTGGAGGAGCTGCACGCCAAGACCGGCCACGACCACGGCGATGGCTTTGACTCGTACGATAGACGCGAGGACGACAAGAAAGCGCGAAAAGAGCGGGTGAAAGTGGTGAAGGGAGAAGTCAATCACCCGCGTGGCAAGCCACGGCAGAACACCGTAATCCAGCTCTCCGACAGCAGCAGCAGCGATGGCGATGATGGCGAGCACGGCGGCTGCGACACTGAGTAGGCGAATGCAGACTCGGGCTGAAGGCGCAGTAAGGAGAGATAAGTGGTGCAGGCAGGAGAAGAGAGCGGCCGCATGCCGAGGCGCATACTGACGAGGAGCGCCGACGGTGGCCGTTTGAGGCAGCACGGGGGCGATGCACGCTCAGGCACCCTTGCGGCATAGGAGTGTGGAGGAGGGGGTGATGATGGAAGTGGGGAAAGGGCGCATACGCATCCGCGGAGGAGTCTGGCGACGGTGGCGGCGCTATGGACTCCCCTGTATCCTGTCTCTTTCTCGTCTCTGGTGGGCCGCTTTCCTTTGGTCCCTTTCTCTCGCCGCGTCGCGGGGTGCGACTGCATGGGCTTGCGTGTGTGTGGGCGCAAGAGGCATGCTCCCTCCTCTCCACCACACCACTTCCTTTACATTTTTGTCTCGGCTGTGCTCTCGCGTCTGTCTCTAGGCAACGGCAGCGCCGAGGCGACGCCAGCGATGGTGTCCTGTGGCCTTCTGTGGGCGTGCGCGCCGGTGTGTTGAGCACTGTGCCCATTTTTCTATAATGGACTACGATTAAGATAACTCATGGCTCTCTCTTGCCACCCTCCAGCCAGTGCGACGACATGATCGCAAGGAAATCGACAGAACAACGGCAATAAGCAACCCAACCCCAACATTGGGGCAGAATTGCCGTGACGGTAGCTTAGCAGCAGCCGCAGCTGAAGCATGAGCGGAGCGAGGTGAGTATGTGTGTGCGCGCGCGAGGAAACACCTACACGGGGAGCATTTCGTTTTCTGTATCTCCCTGCTCAAGCGAGCAGCTTGCTGGCGCCGCTCACGCGAGAGAGCGGGAGCGTAAAACGAGAGGAAGCGTGGCGCAGTGCGCACGCGCCTTCTGGGGTCGAATACAGGCCGCATCAGCGGTCGTTGAGCAGCGCCACGTGTGTATGTGTGTGTGCTGCATGTCTTTTTCTACCCCCTTCTTCGTTTCTGCGTCTCGATCGCCCACGAGGGCGTTTCGCATTATGTGCTCATGTCTTCGCCTTGTCGGTCTGGTGTGCAGCCGCCCTCCAAGCCGCTCGCTGTGATACATCTCGTCTGAGTCTGTCCCCCCTCCCCCCAACGCCCCTCTCTCTTTACACGCCCCATCCGCCTCACGGATGGATGCCATGCGCGCATGCATGGAGGATGTGAGCCGATGCGCGAACACTGCAGAGCCCGTGCGCGTCCACCAGACACACCGCACACATTTTTCAAACCCGCTTAGGTATGGGACGTGTGCCGGTCGCGAATGCGCGACTGTACCGCCGCTTGGCCGGCGAAGCGCGTCGGCTGGCTCTGCTGCTGGAGGCTGCCGCCACGGCGTTGCAAAACGCGGCGGACTTGTCAGCCCCTCGCTCGACGATAAGTCCTGCAAGCACGTGTGAGTCTGCCGCACCATCGCCACAAGATCACTCTGCTAGCGTGGCAGCCGTATGGAGAGAGTCCGCCGCTATTAGCAATCATCAGCAACACGGCTTCGAGCGCACGGACGCGCACACAAAACGGCACCTGATCACGGCCGCCGCAAGCTCATCCCCTGCGAGCATGGAAGCTGACACCGCCTTTGCTACGGTGCCCGACTCCGACTCAGCCACGCATATTACTTCGTCCGCGGCCGTCTGCTCGGCAACTGCAGAATCGGCCGTGCGCCGGTTCTGTGACTGGGCGGAGGGAGTGGATCGCTCATCGGACATAGGCGGCTGTGCCAGCTTCTCGGCAGTTAGTACTACCTCACCGCTGCCGACAAGCGTCTCTCTGAACTGGCTGCACGCGTGGCTAGCGAGCATGGCGGCTACCGTTGCTGTGACTAGCCGTGATGCCGCTGCGGTATTAGCGCCTGTAGTTCAACCCGTGCAGGCGCATCATTCCCTCACCGGAGGTGCGGCGATGACACGTGAGAGGACAAAACTGCCCACCTCCACATCGGGCAGGCTGAGTGAAGTCGACATGACTTTAGCCAACACGGTTGCCTCTTGCATCGGCCTCCCAAGTCGCTTCCACTGGCCGTCAGCATCACCGAGGACCTCCTTGCTCACCGGTGACACCGCTCGTGGCTACTCAGCAGACCACGGCGGCAGCCACCGCCCAGCGCACGCAGCACTGATGCTATGGCCCACCGCCATGCGCACGAACAGCGGCCATATCGCGCCACGTCCGCCGACATCGTTGAACTCATGTGGCGCAGCTGCTCTGACGGCGCTGCCCGCCGTTGCAACTGCGAAGGAGGTGTTCGCCAAGGCCTCGACACGGGCGCCAACGCCGTCTAACACAGCCACCGACGGCGGTGGAGCGCTTTACTCGACTACGCTGGAGGCCTACACCGTCCTGCTACACACAGCCCGAACGCAGGCGGTGACGCGTGGTACTGACCAGCACAACGCCTTTGCCAGCAGCGAGTCTGCCAAGCAACACAGCAGCCGGCTCGTGCTGTACTGCGGTGATCAGTGCGACGCGCTGCTTGTGCGGGCAGCGCAGCTGCTCGGTATCGCATATGTGCGTGTCACTCAAACAGTTGCGATGAAGCGCGATTTGCCGCTGCCCGAAGCTCACTCGACAGGCACCGCCGCTGCTGGTGATGTGTCGTGCAGCATCTACAATTATGCGGTGGACGTGCGCGAGCTGCAGTCTCGCCTCGTGGAGGACGTTGCAGCGGGCTTGTACCCTCTCATGGTTGTTGGCACATTTGGCTCTAGCCTCAGTGGCTCCGTGGATCCGCTGCTCGTCATGGGTGAGTTCTGCCAGCGATTCGGTGTGTGGTTCCACATTGATGCGAGCCACGGCGGTACCGCTCTGCTCGCGGGCCCCGCTGAGAACGTCGCTCCGCCGGCGCGGCTGCAGCGTGACGCCATTCTTACACAATTCTATGCCGCGGCTTCGCTGGCCGACTCCGTCCTGGTGCCGACTGGCTTGTCGACTGCCGTGCCGTACGCGGCGCTGCCCGTCTCTCCGGCGAGTCGCTTCGCCACCGCGGGCTCCGCGGCACTTTTCTTTGCGCACATTCGCAAGGCTGCCTGGTCCGTCCAGGCCCTCGGGGAGGCACGGCAGCGCACCTTCAACCAGTGGATCACCCCCGGTGTGGTGGAGAGCGACGTCCTGCATGTGTCGCCGCCGTCGCACATGGAGGCGTGGCTATTCGAGCAGCACGTGACGGGTGCGCTGGCGCCGATGCGGTCGTGGTGCGCAAAACCACGCGCATATCTTCAGCCTGTGCCAGCGGCGCCGTTGGCGCTTGCGGAGCGTGTTAGCGCACACCAGCAGTTTGTGCGTGCTGTGCTGCAGGCCGTTCGCGGCGACGGCCGCTTCGACGCCTCGTTAGACGCCGCCGCCTTTGGCATTGTGTGCCTGCGGTGGCTTACGGCGGCGGACGAGGCCACTGTGCGGCTCGCGCGCGCCTGGGCCGAGGTTCTCGCGGAGGCCCACGACACGCCGACCACGTTGCAGGGCAAACATGTGGCCTCAGCGCCCGCGCATCAGTCAGGTTCCCACCGCACGCCCAACGCCGGCGGATCATCTGCAATCGATGTGGAGGGGGGCGGACGCACCGTACCACCGGTGCAGGTGTTCGTGGGGCTGGTGCAGCTACAACGGCGCGTTTGGATCCATGTCTCGTTCGGACCTCTCCTCGACGTGCCTGAGGACGCACCGGCGAGCTTGGTGGCGGCCGGAAAGGGTGCTGCCAGTGTCACTGTACAAGGTGAACCGGTGACTTTCACGAGGATGCGTGCCCTAACCTACGTGCAGCACACCTTGAACAGAGCTGCCTCGCTCGCGCGCACCGGCGGCGCTGCAGACCGCATGCCAGAGGAGTAGTTGGGCCACCATGTGTGTCTCTGTGAAGCCAGCCAGCGTGCGCGCTGCGCTGGGCTTGCGTTAGCACACATCTTCACACATCCCAAGCATGGTTGGGGGCTGGGGCACGAGTAAAGCGAAGCGAAAAAAAAACGAACTGAGGAAACAACAACCAAGCGCGTGTGCCGCAGAACGCACGGACA
This sequence comes from Leishmania donovani, assembly GCF_000227135.1. Taxonomy (NCBI): domain Eukaryota; phylum Euglenozoa; class Kinetoplastea; order Trypanosomatida; family Trypanosomatidae; genus Leishmania; species Leishmania donovani. The sequence goes on along the minus strand of NC_018243.1, from coordinate 141,784 downwards.
TGGCACCTGGAGGCCGCACTCTCCTACACCCTTCCTCCCGACCATCGCCGTCGCACCCACAAACACGCACGCCACAGGGTCAGAAAAGCAGAAGGGGAGAGAGACAACTGCTTCCTCGCATGCGCTGCGTGACGCACTGCCACCCCTCACAGTGTTGCCTCACTGAGGTACGCAACTAACACACACACGTACTCTTGCTGCCGGTTTGGGGCCTCCCCTGGTGACTGGAGAGACACCGCTTGGCGTGGTGTCCAGTGCGCGGTGCCTCGCTCCGTATGGGGAGACCCAGCAGCAGCCCTCACCCCCATCCCTGCCGAACGCCGCACCACCTCCGGCGGTGACAGGCTCAGGCACCTGCGACGTGGCGAGGTCAGAGCGACGTATCGCTACAGATGTCGGCGGTCAGGTCCTGGCCTGCGTGGCGTCGCGGCGGCATGCGAAGCGGCTGTTGGTGGGTAGAGCTTGGGGCGGGGGCCGTGCTCCCCGACGACCGAGTCGGCGCACTGCTGTACCGTGTGCGTCTACGGCTGCTTCGCACCAGACGACGGGCGCCCGTGGCAGGAGGGGCCGGAGGTGCATGTGTGTCTGTGTGTGTCAGAGGTGGCGGTGTAGGGTGTGGTGTTTGGCCTCGCCTGGTGCACGGTAGAGTGGCAGTCTAACGCTGGCAAAAGGAAAAAAGTGCAGTGTGGACGTTAGATGGTTGTGATGGCGGGTCGCATGACGGCGCATATGCGGGCAGCAGCGGGAGGAATGCACGTTTTCGTTGCTGCACCACGTTGGGGGCATCTCTTTACTTCTGTCCACTGCTCTCTCCGCCTCTCTGCCTATGATGACGCTTTACGGCCACCGCGCACACCCTGTGCGCCTCCCTTCTCCGTACCCGGTCCCCTTCGCGTGCGTGGCGCACACACAGTGCACTCCAGCAGCGTTGAGCGCTGTCCTTTCAGTTTGTCTTTTAAGGTGCACGCCGTGGTCCGTCGGCAGGGTCGTTGGGCAGTTCGCTCGCCCTCTCGGCCATCATTAGACAGCTGGTAACGGCTTTACGGGCTTTCCCTCGAGCAGTCGCGTCGCGACCACAGCCATGTCGCGGGCGGCGGCACTCCGGCGAGCGACTGCCACAACATCTGTGTTTGCAGTGCGCGGCGGGGGTATGATGCCTCTCGTGGCCCGGGTTTCTCTGCTAGTGCCATCCAGAGAGCCTTTTGCTTGCTCGGGGTTGCGTGGCACAGCTGGCGAAACGGCGGGCGCTGCCCGGGATCAGCGACGTGGACTCGTCAACTGCACGCGGGTGCTGTTCTTTGGAAGGAAGCGGATGTTCTCCAAGATCGAAGCTATCACCCTGGACGCGGAGTTTCGAGCGCGCATGAACGACCCTCTCGGCACGACAACGCTGGAGCTGAATTTGCTGGAGGATCCGACGGCCGGCCTCGCCACGGGCCCGGCGGAGGAGCTGACCCCGACCGAGCTGGAGACGCGAGTGCGGGTTCTCGTTTCTGGGTACACACCCTCCCTCTACCGACTCCTGTACACGCCTTTCGTGGATGTGGTGGCGCTGTTGGTGAAAGAGGGGCTGGCTCCGACGGCAGACGCAGAGATTCTGCAGAGCAGCAGCCCAAGCGGCAGCAACAGCGGCAGTGTAGCCACCACCGGTGGAGGTGTGGGCACTGGAACCGTGTCTACCAGCCTCCGACCGGTGCGACCGGAAGAGATCATGGCGCGCTGGTTTACGGATGGACCTGCCACGCTCAAGCTGCCTCACGCCACCGCGGAGGCGATGGGCAAGCGACGATGGAACGCATTTTGCCGCGCACTGGAGGCACACTGGGCCACTTTCGAGGACGTGATGCCACTCACGCGCGTCGTACAGCGCCACAATCTGCGCGAAGAGCTCTATATCCCGCTGTTTCGGCAGCTCGCGATGGAGCTCGTTGACCCGACGAAGCGCGCCTCTGCCGTGGCAACGCTGCCCGGGATTATCTTGAGCCTTGCCAACGGTCGCGCGCCGCGATCGCTGGGGCTGCCCGAGAGTGACACAGAGCGCGTGAGGCTTGTGTCGAATCTGTTTCTCGGGGTGGCGCAGGAGACAGGAAACACGGATCTCGCCTACCTCTCTGTGCAGCTGCTGCGCGCCAACGATCTGCCCACACCTTTCTCAGCGCAGAAGCAGATCACCAACGTGTTTGCGGCCGCCTCCCGCATTGAAACAGATTGGCAGATGCGAGCGACGAGTCTGCTGATCGAGTCGTACCCCAAGTGGCTCGAGTACTATAAGCGTGTGCAGCTTGACAACAAGGTGGCGCTGGAGGCCCTGTCGCGCGGACCGGTGCCGAATACCAGCAACGAGAGCGCCGGGGCGGAAGGGGGTGACGTGACGGCTGCCGCATCACGTGCGCCGAGGAAAGAGTCCTACGCCCTCGACAAACACCACGGCAAGCGATCCAAAGGCCGCACTGCGGACTCTGACATGAATGGCGAGGCAGCCGATAGCTCTCTGGAAGACACCGAAGAGCGGTCGACGGAGCAGTACCGGTACTTTACCAGTCGCCAGCAGGACGATGTCACCCGCGTCACGGCACTCGAAGAGAACATCGAAGCCGCGCTGCGCAGTCGAGCCTCGGAGCTGCGCGAAGTTCCCGTGAATCGCCGTCGCAAGAAAAGCAAGGAGGAGACTGCGCCGGCAGCGGCCAGCAGCTTGGCCTCCGAGGACTCAACGGCGATGCCTGCTTCACCATCTGAACCTCCTCTTAGCCCTTCAAGGTCTTCTCGAGACTCCAACCGTGCCGATCGCAGCAGAGAAGGCGTCGGCGGCGACGCAGGGGTGCAGAGTCTGAGCATGGAGGGTGGAGCTCATCCTAAGGACGAGGTCGCATCATCAAACCCAAAGGGCGCTTCTTCTAGTAAAACGGAGCTGCACACCGACTCCGCTAATCCCCTTGCCCCCCGACGTCGCGGCAAACCTGCGGCATTCAAGCCCGCAGGTGCCTCCCGCGACGGCGGCCGTGGTGCCGCGGCCAAGGTGGACGAGATTGTTGACCTGTAGGGTATCCACACAGTTGTGTCGGCGTTACAGGGAGGGGGTGTAGGCCGGGCGACGGCGCTGTGGGGATGATTGTGTCGGGTTGCTGCTGCCGACGCAGTCGATATCGGCAAAGGGTGACCGGGATGGAAGAGGGTGAGGGAAGGTGCGGGTGCCATGAAGGCACGGTGACGGCGCTGCCATCACCGCTACCCACTAGGTTCTCTTGGATGCTTCAGTCCTCCACGACATAATGCGCAGGTGTGCCAGCATGCTTGCTCCGCCTTGCTTTTCTGATTAACTGTTGCCAGTTCCTTTTGGGGATGCTCTCTTTCTCACACGCGCACACTCCTTTACAACCACGCCCGCACACTGACACGGTGGCGCGGCAGTCACGGCGTTGCACCCACTTCCGTCCCTTTTCTGGGCGCTCGCGCTGCTTCTACTTTCCTTCGCTATCTGCGACGCTGGAGTGTTGCTTTTCGGTGTTTCATGCAGCGATGCGCTAAGCGCGCAACGAAGTGCCCCACCGCCATTCTCCCGATCCAGGTCATCCCTCTGCGTGCGCATCGGGTGAGCACAACCTTACATGAAACCCGTGCATTCATACTCCGCTAAGTATCTCTCCTCCCCAACTCCAACCGCCGTTGCGCCCATCCTCACTCCTCTCCCCGCAAATCACCTCCATCGTTTCTAACACGGATCTGTCTCTGCCCCTCTTGGCACGTGCGCGCGTGCGTGCTCGTCTGCTCTCCTACTCGCCGACTCTTCGCACGCTGTCCACAATGGCGAGCTCCATGGCTGCATGGGACACGGCCAGAAAGTGTGCCGGTTGCATCACCCACGTCGTTCTCTCTGCCCTTCGGCTTGGGCACGAGTGCGTTGGCGTGCTTCGGGTTGTTGGGTGCTGACGACACATAAAAGACAAGAAGCACCATCGTGGCTGTTCACGCATATTTTGCATCCGTACCGTCCTTCTCCAGAGCCGCAGCTGCACAATGTATGTGGGAGGCAGCTGGGTAAGGCAGAAGTCACGGCTGCGTATCTTCTCTCTCCCCCTCCCTCCCTCCCCCTCTTTCTCATTCTCTGTGTGTGTGTGCCTGTGCCGGTCTTGGCACTGCTTCTCTCTCTTTTGCCTCCTCCTCTTCCTCTTCCTGTTCCTGCTGCTGCTCCTTCTCCCCTGTGCTGTTTCTCGGAGCGTGTCGTGCCGAATCTATACCACTCTCGCTATCCGCCTGCCGGCCGCTGCGCTGCGACTTTTTTTTGTTTTTTTTTTTCTCTTGTTTGATCGGTGTTACGCGGCGCGTTTTCGTCTCCCCATCCTCCTCCCCATCCTCCTCCTCCCTTGCCCGTGACACACATATACCCGTGCACGAATGGCACCGGAGAGCGGCCTTGCTCGCTGCTTCCTGCGCCGCCTCCAGCGCGCTACGTTTCTGTTTCTTTCTCTGCTCGTGGCACTCTACGCCACCACTTCCTTGTACTACGTGGTGCGCATCAGCGTGATCGAGAGGCCTGACCTTTTCGATCAGATTGGCAGCAATGTCAAGGGCTTCGCTCAACGGTGGGTGCCTTGGGCTGTGCCCATGAGCGAGCACCTCGCTGCTAGCCCCAGCGCTGCCGAGGCTGGTGCGGCATCGCTTCTCGTCACCTTGCGCGCCAGCTCCCACGAACCGTACACACAGATGTACAAGGTTCTGCGGATCGGCGAGCCTATGACAAGGCAGCGCGTGCGCAACCCTGCCCTTCCGGCGGACGTACCGCTCTGGGACGACGACGGGGAGCGTGCATCCGCGGAGCGCGGTGGCAGCCTTCGCGACGCCGTGCCGTCGCGTCAGCGCTACGTCCTGGACAAGCTTAAGTCGGGCAGGTGCTACATGATACGGCTCAGCTTCTTGGGATCGCCAAGTGTTGGCTTTGACCTGGTGCTCTACCAAGTGCGCCGCTCCAGCGTGCAGAGGTTGCTCAAAGGCAGCATCGAAGTCGCTGGTGCAACGTCTCCGACGGCACGCGGTTGGGCAGAGGAGCCACAGGACACAGAGCTGTTAGTCTTTTCCACCAGTCGTGACAACGCGCTCGAGTTCAGCGTCGAGAAGGACGTGTGGGTAGACAGAGAGGACATCGATGGCATAGCGAGTGGCAGTGATGGCGCCGACGCCACACTGCGGGGCGTCATCCGGACAGCTTCTGGCACCGATGATCCGTTTGTGCCGGTTGTCGAGGTGCGTCCACGCACGCTTTCCATCCCGGTGGATGCCTACCGCGTGCCCATCGTCCGCTTCAACATAGAGCTGGAGCGGCTGAGCTCGTCCTTTCTGCCTCAGATGGCTGTCCCCTTCATGACCTACTTCGTGTGGGTACTCGTCTTTGTGGGGTACCTCGGTATCTACACGCTGGTAAGCAGCGGCATCGCTGGCGGCGAGGAGGCCAAGTAGAACCTTGACTAAGCCGACAGGACCGATAGCGACCCACAGTGGAGGGGTGAGGGTGAGAGTCCTGCGGAGTTCTTAACGGTTGCCTCTCCTTCGCATCTTTCTCTCGCAGCAGCTCGCAGCCACAATGGACACGCCCCACCTCTCGCTCTGCACACCGACGCGCACATACAGCTGCCATCTTCACGAGCTGACACGAACGTGCGTTGGCGAGTCGATGCCGCCTGTAAAGCAGAGGAAGCTGGGAGCAATGTATGAGAGAGGGGGGAGGGAGGGAGGAAGAAGAGGAGAGGGTGAGGCACGGAGAGGTGCGGGTCGGCAGGGGCTCGCCCTCTTCGCCAAGACTGCGTTGTGGCGGGTCTGGGCAACGACCGCGTCAGCGCGACGCGAGCCCGCACACACGCAGTTACATTGGTCGATGCTTCTTTTTTTTTTTTGCAACCCACACCGCAGAAGAACGGAAGCGGAAAGAGGCTTCTTCTCACGTGCACCTCGCGGGTGCAAATAACTGGATGTGTACGTGGGGAGGTGGGCGGGCAGACCCGTTCTCCTCCGTCGTGCGAGGGGCGTGTCTCCTCTTTCTTTCCTCCTCTCTTCGTAACTCAGCATGAGGGGAGCTGAGCCGCTGCAAGCGGCTCTGACTCTACACACATGCATGCACAGCCTTGCTGCCGTTGTCCTCGTCGTCTCGCTGCGAGCTATCCGACTTACTCTCTCCATGACGTATGTCTCAACTTCGACGCGTGAGCGCGGCTTTCGCCGCTGCTCGCCCATACACGCGCCTCTCACCCCCGTGCGCAGCGATTTGTAGGCCGCCCTACCGAAGAGTGGTGATGTGCGGAGAGTACACGCACACACTTCCCTGTAGACTGAACGCCCGCGTAGGCGCGCACACACACAGATAAGCTCACAGACACAGGTGTCCCCCACACATACACACGCACACACACACACCTATCACTAAGTAATACATGGGGCTTTTAGGGCTTCGCAAGTTCATTGACTCGTGTGGGTGCACGCGGTTGCTCCCGGTGCCTCTGAGCGATGCGGAGGCCGCGGAGGAGGTGAAGCGGCGCTTGCGAGTGGAGGGTTGCTACGAGATCACCGGCGAGGACGCTGATGCGGACTCGGGCGCGCTGTACGCCAACAGCGGCGAGAAGAATGAGACAGATGACGTTGACAGAAGAGGGGCGCGCCGGCGCCCTTTAACGTCCTCTTCGCACATGAGCCGTCCGGAGAGCGCAGGGGCTGTCGCGACTGGCAGCTACACGCCGATGGTCGATCACGTGCTGGTTGACATGAACTGTGTTGTGCACTCCTGCTTCCGTCATCAATGTAGCGAGAACAAGCCAAAGAGGCAGCTCATCCAGGAGGTGCTGGAGCGGCTGCGTGTGCTCGTGACGGAGGTGGTGGTGCCGCGCCAGTCGCTCAGCATCTGCTTCGACGGCCCGGCCCCCATTGCTAAACTGCAGACGCAGCGGCTTCGACGGCGCAAGGTTTCCCTTCTCGACACCGGCAGTGTACAGCAGCTCAACACGCTCTCGATCACTGCCGGGTCGCTCTTCATGATTGAGCTCGAGAACGCCATCGCGTCCCAGTTCAAGCTGAACCGCGGCCGCGGCTTTCTTCGCCGTGCGTGCCCGGTGTACCTCTACGGCACTACCGTCATGGGCGAGGGCGAGGCGAAGATATCGCGCGCGCTGGCCTTTCTCGCATACGGCTCAGGTGGCACGGCAGACAGCACCACGCCGCCGCCGCAGGACGAGAAGGCACTGCTATCTCGCAGGGAGCTCGGCAACGCTGGCCGCCGGCGCAGCAGCGTTGGTGGTGGTGGTGGTGGCCGCCATCGGCGCAACGGCAGCGGTGGCAGCCGCGGCGAGCGCGATGGCCGTGATGATGCCGCGACCGCGCCGTATCTGCGGTGCCGTTCAGACGACACGGTCGTGGTGATGGGCGACGACATCGACCTTGTCCTGACATGCCTCGGCGCCACAGCCTTCCACAACTTCAGCATCATCAGTCCGTCCTCTCTGCAGCTTATTCGTGTGTCGGACATCTTGTACCGCTGGCTGAAGGCGACCTCCGCTACCCGCGGCGACACGCCCTTCTCACCATCGCAGCTACCGTCCATCCGCATCGACTTCATTTTCCTTTTCCTGCTCAACGGCGGCGATCACTACACCGGCGCTGGCGAGGTGGCCATGGCCTTGTGGCGGCGCTACCGCTGTGTGCGCGCCACATATCCACACAGCACGCTCGTCTCGCCTAACCTCGACGCCATCGACATCGACTTCCTTGCAGACGTCGTGCAGTCGTCCGAGTACACGGGCTCGTCAAGCATCGAGGTGGGCATGGACCTTCTTCAGTCGGCTCTTTGGTCGCTCCACACGGTCGTCACGGGTGTGTGCCCAGACTACCACTACGTGCCAGCGCCAGCGGCGCCGCAGCTGTGCCACCTACGCGCTGCTGCGGCACACTGCCAGCGAACTAACGCACGCATTTGCCTCCCGAATGCCAAGACGGGCTCGCAGCCTCTGACGCCGCTGGAGACGTACGTGGCTCTCATGCCGACGGAGGCGACTCTGCCGAAGAGCATCGCTGCGGGGTTGCACAGCAAGGCGGCGTATCAGTCTATCCTGAAGACACTGGAGACAAGCAGTGACACGGCTTCGATCGCGCGCGCTGCGAAAGACGCAGTCGAGGTGTCGGCGCCGTGGCTCACGAAGAGCGAGCAGTACCTCCGCCACTTCACATCGCCAGTTCAGCTGAACGTCAATCCGCCGCGGCGACGGGTGAGCCGTCACGAGCAGCATCGCATGCTGGCGACGCACGGCTACATCCAGGTCGAGGACCCTGTCCCAGAGGTGAGGCCAATCAGAATGCCGGAGAATGTGCCCTACTTGAACGTCCCCTACCTCCCCTACACAAAGTACCTCGACTTTTACTGCCCGTTCGACGTGGCGACCGCGCAGCCGCAGAAACCCGATGAAGGCGACCATGCCACCTTGGCGCGCCAAGCGAGCGGCGGCCCCCCTGCGAATGGCGGCTGTCTCACGCACCTGCACGGACGAGCCGTATCCACCCGCCCCTTTCTCTTCTCCGCAGCCGTCACTCCCCAGGACAGAATGCATGCTAACTGTAGCGGCGACGGCACCGTAGGAGATGGCTCAGATGGGGCTGCTGGCGCCGAAGGCCGGTCGGCAGAGCACAAGCGAGTGTACCTCAACCAGGAGGAGGCTGCCGAGGAATTGCGGCAACGCGAGCGCAAGTCCGCTGCAGCGAAGCTGCAGCGTGCTCTTAACATCACCTCTGGCATATTGGAGCGAGGCCAGCACTTCACAACACCACAGCAGCGGCGCATGCAGCGTCGGCTGCACCGGCTGCAGCAGGCTGAATCAGCGGAGCTGCGTGCCATACTGGCGAGGGAGGACCGCAAATACGTGTCGCGTACGGGGAAGACAGACACGCGTGACCTCGAAAGTGAATTAAGGCATTTCATGGGTGATGATGCGTCGCCAGATGAGGTCGCAGCGCTGATGAGCGACGCGGCGGATGAGCATGCTGACGTTGCGGTTGATGTGCGCGGGGCTGGTGTGGTGGCAAGCAGCGGCAAGGTGAGCACAACAAAAAAAAATCTGAAGACCAATAAAGACGTCGCTTCCGCGGCGGAGGCGCTTAGTTCACGAGATTTTACGGTGAACCAGCGGAAGGAATTAAAGACAGGCGCCCACCATGACAGCAGCCACACCAACGCGGGGCGCTACGAGGACGATATGACGGCCTCTACAGTCCCTGCTAAGCAGCGTAAGAGGCGTGCCACGGTGCCCGCCGATGCCGACAGTCACGCGGATGTGGGCAAGGCATCGACTGGTCTGAAGCAGCGCCGGCGCGAGCGTATCGAGAGTTTTGGGGAGGACAGCGCCCGCCAACGCACGCCGTCAGGGACTAAGAAGCGGAGGAGGGTGCAGTACTGAAAGCGCAGCCACACGCGCTCAGTTCGTGTCGTGCGTGTGCCGCTGCGGTGTAGAGCGGTGCATTATGGAGGCATACCGTTTGAACAAGAGGGACTCCACCACCAGCACCGCCACAGCGGCAGCAACCACACCACGTCTGCGGTCTCCTTGCGTTGCACGTGTGCCTGGATATCATAAAGTGTGCACGCGAAAGTCGCGCGATGGGCGCAGTGGGTGAGGGTTTGGGTGGAGCAGCGACGGTAGCGACACACGCAGATACGGATGCTAACGGATTCCTGGGCGCGTTGCTGGGTGAGGATCACACACACACACACACACAACGACAGGATGAGCCGAGAGAGGAGGGTTGAGAGCATGGAGACGGTAGGACCAACATAAAACGCCCTTACTCTCGCCGCTCCGCTCCATATCAACTCGTCCACGACACCCACGCTCTCTCGGATGGTTCATCTGTGCCTCTATGGGGGCCCGTCGCTCTGCGTTCCCTGTGCGCCTCTCTCTGTGTGTGGGTGCGCCGGTGCAGATGATGCCCCCCCCCCCATCCCCCGTAACTGTCGTGCTGGCAAGTCTTCGACGATGACCGAGTGTAATGCAAATACCAAACAGAGGGGCACTACGGAGCTGTCCAAACACCCAAACACATGCGCCACTCGTGCATAGGAAGCCGGGCGTTTTGCCGGCTGCGGATGGACGGAGGAGGGAACCGGGGAGAACGACAGACGTCCATCCGCCGGTCGCAACGCCTCTCGCCCCCTTCCCTTCTCCGTCTTTGCGCTTTTTGTGAAGCGAGCGAGCGATTTGCGGGGGCGTGAGGGGCGGAAGGAAAGGAAAGGAAAGAGGCGGGGGGTGGTGCGGCTTACGAGTCCTAGATGCCTCTTCGTGTGAGCTCGTTGCGGAGTGGGGCACATCGTGGTATCCCGCCGCTGTAACCGTCGTGTGCGCTTGCGAAGAAGTAGCACCTCCCAACTGTGCGTCTCTCTTTCAGAGAGACGCACGTCTGAACGCTTCGCGGACGATATTCGCCGTGCGCCTCTGGGGTAGGCGATTTTGTGTGATATGCACACTTGAGCATGGCGTTGCCTTCTTCCGGTCTCGTTCTACTGCTGCTCTGTCTATTTCTCGCCCTTCCTCGCCCTCTTGTATCCGTGCAGTGGTGCTCTTGTTCTCCTTTTCATTCGCTTGCGTCTCTGCTGAAGGGCGCGCATACACCACTGCAACGCCCTCGAGCCACGCCTTTCGTTCACGCGTGTGTGTGTAGGCTGCCCCCTCTCCACCTCACTTCACTCCTCCTCCCTCGAACAGCGAAGATATTTCGCGAAATTATCACTCTCTGGCCGCCACGCCCCACCTCCTCTCCCCCATCGACCTCCTCACATACGCGACTTGTCACAGATACAGTCGTCCGTATCGACGCACCACACGCACGCAGGCAGTGGCACGCTGATACACCATTACGCGCGCTCAGCCATAGGACAAGCAGACAGACGACGGAAACAAAGAGTCCGACGAAGGCACGTTTTGGGTGCGCACACGTGCCGCAAATACGCCACTGGTGACCACCACCTTCTCCCGCGTCCGCATCTGCTGTCGCGGGAACCCACTCGTGCTCTGCATCTAGCTTCTTCGCGTACGAAACACCCAGCCCCGCGCGCGCGGCACTCGCCCAGCACGTTTTTTTTTTTTTTGGCTTTTCTGCCTTTGCAACGCAGAACGAACACACGCAGGTAAGCGCACCCGCTGATATCAGCGGAGGGCATCTCATTCGTGCGTCGGGTGTATCGCGTGTGCATCCTTCTCCGCTTGACGCCTACGCCATCTTCATGGAGCCCGCCACGGGTTGCAAGAGCGGTGGCAAGGGCAAGGGCGTCAAGTCCTCGGCGCACAGCAAAACACCTGCCGCGGCGCCACCTGACGCCTCGGACAATTTCGCTACTGGTGCTGCTGCGGTGCCCGCGACGTCACCCCACGCGACCGCTGCGGCACTGCGAAAGAAGAAATCGACTCTGAAGAAGGCGCCGACGGCCGCGCTGGCACGAAAGACGAAGGAGAGGTCCAGGGAAAGGTCGTTGAGCACCCCCGCTCCGACGCCTCCGTTGCCAAGCTCACCGCTCTCCGCCAAACGGAAGAAGAGGAAGTCTGCAGAAAGTCTGGTGGGCAGCGAGGCGCAGCTGGCGCCGTCGGAGGCGGCCCCGGCACCAAAGCCGGAGGTCGATGCGGATTCGGTAGAGCAGTCACCGCAGCAGCAACCGGAGCCGCAGGCGGATGTAGTGGGCATGGATGAGAATGATCTGCAGCAGCAGCGTGCGCTGCCACCGGAGGACAGCGACGACGGCAGCTGCGATGCCGACGGTTTCGACAACGGCGCCTCGGCGCGTGTGGTGATGCCGGTGACGTCGCTGGCTGGAAAGCGGCATACAAGACTGATCATAGTGCCAGGGGCCGCGAACGGCTCTGGTGCCGCGGCACCTCCGAGCAGCGGGCTTGGCAACGGCCGCCGCGCGGGTGCGGTGGCCAGTATCTCCATTGGCAGTAGCGGCGGCAGTCACCATCACGGAGACTGCACCTTGCGCTACCGCACGGACCTCGACAAGCAGGTAATACACTTCATGTTCGAGCGCTACCAGCAGGAGCAGACGCATCCGACGACCTCTGCAGCAGCGTCGTCACCGCTGTCGACTACCAACGCCGGCGCCGCCGAAGGGACGAGTGCGCGGGTGGACGAGACACCTCTCACGAGCAGGGGCACCGGTACCGCAATGCAGGCAGCCGGCGCTGCTGCGGCCACCTCCGCCTCCCAGGTGCGCGCGCGACGCATCAATGTTGAGGAGATCTGCGTTGTTGCTAATGGCGAGGGCGAGGACAAGAACATTGGCCTCGGGGATTGGCACTTCTTCTGGATGCATGTAAGACGCGTCCGCCACACGATCTGCTCCAGCTCCTTCAGGTGGCAGGAGCAGCAGATCATCAACCACTTCCCCGATCACGCGGAGCTGACCCGAAAGGACCTCATGTACAAGAACATCAAGCGCTACTTGCGAGAGCACCAAGCGGACAACTACGCCCGGCTGACACTGCACACCGCCACCGATTGGGTCTCGGCATCGGCCCTCGCCGCCGATGCCGAGGGCGCAGCAGGCCCGTCCGCGTTCGCGTTCGCTGGCGGTGAGCACAGGCCGCCGTTATCTGTCAAGTCGTTCTGCTTTGCCGACAGCGTCCCGCTGACGTACAACATTCCAAACGACATGAACATGTTCAAGGAGAAGTTCCAGCGGCGGCGCGGCACGCAGTGGATTGTGAAGCCGACGTCGCGGTCACAGGGCAAGGGCATCTTCATCATTGACGACGTCCGCTCCCTGCAGCGGTGGATGTCTGAGAAAAAGGAGTCGGATAACATGGCCTCCTTCCTGGCCACTAGCCCCTCTAACCGAGCTAACTGGGTCGCGCCGTCGGTCCTGCAGCAACAGCGCGCCGCAGTTCTGAGTAGCATAGAGTCAGCACCGGGTACAGCGAGCGGCGGCAACGGATGCTCGCTGGCGAGCCCGACCTCCCCTCGCTTCAACGCCACCAGCGCAGTGACGTCTCAAACCCCAGCCGGCGCCGGCGGCAGCGGCGGTGGGTTGCTCGGCTCGTACATTATCAGCCGCTACATCTCCAACCCGCTGCTGATCGGTGGCAAGAAGTTTGACCTGCGCCTGTACGTTCTCGTCACGTCCTACAAGCCTCTCGTGGCGTACCTGCACGAAGACGGCTTTGCCCGATTCTGCGCGACGCGATACGCTGGCAGCAGCCTGGCCCAGGAGGACCTCGGCTCCCACCTAACGAACGTCGCCTTGCAGAAAGGAGACGAGCATTACAACACCTCGCACGGTGGCAAGTGGTCTTTCCAGAACTTGTTCCTGTACGTGCAGAAGGGCTACGGCCCGTACACGGCGGAGGGCATGATCAAGAACATCCAGTTTCTCATCTACCACTCGCTCAAGGCGGTGGAGCCGGTAATGTTCAACGACAAGCACTCGTACGAGCTCTACGGCTACGACATCCTCATCGACGACCACATCAACCCCCACTTGATCGAAGTAAACGCGTCGCCGTCCATGTCGACGACGACGTTGTCGGACCGGCTGCTCAAGGAGCAGGTGCTGAATGATACCATGAAGATAGTCTTTCCTCCTGGATACCCGGCGAGCAATAAGGGGATGCCATACTGGGAGTACCGTCTTCGCACCGACCTGACGACGCGGCAACAGACGGGCTTCAGGCTGTTGCAGTTCTAGGCCACACAGCTGGCATTCTTACCTTGTGTGTGATGCGTGCGCGTCGGAGGATGCGGGGTGGCTGCGACTTAGCAGCCGATTCCACTGGCCGACCTCGGAGCACGACTATCGGTGAATTTGGGACTTTCTATCTATATCTCTCTCTATATATGTGTGTGTGTGTGCGTGTGCGTGGTTGTCGTCGGGGTAATGAGGCACACGTTGTCGCTGCACGCATCTCTGGTTTTCAAGGATCGTTCCTGTGCTTCTCGTGGCTTGCTTTGCTCCGCACGACCATGCGTGGGTCGCACGTCAGTACCGCACAGCTGATCGACGCTCTCCTTTCCTGCACAGGAAGGCAAGGGAAGCCGCAGAACGGCGCAGGCAGCGGGCGTTCCAGTGTCTCCGCGCGTGCGTCCGCCTGCTTCTCGTGCTACGCGATGACCGCCCGCATGGGTGATTGCGCGCACACGCGGTAAGTGGGGCGGGAGAAGACAACGAACAAGTGTAGAGAGAGAGTGCCCGCCATATACACGGATCCGCCGTCAACGCCGTGTCGCCGTGCTTGGTCCGTTGTGTGGTCGTACACACACCCGCACGCCCACTGCCCTTCTTCTGTCTTGTCTCACCATCCCTTTCCACGCTTTCTTCTCTCCCTGCATGCCTGTCTGTTTCTCCACGTCTGCCACGAAGGTCGTCCTCTGGTCCAGGCCTGACAGAACACAGCAGCTGCGCTCCCTCACCCGCTACGCTCCACCTATCACCGAGGCGCATTGACACACGCACACATTTTTCACCTCCATCACCGGCGCCGTGCTAGCAACGAAAAGCGTTGCGCTACGTTTTTCGCTGAGGCGTCTTCGTCGCTGCCCTTCCACGTGCTCCCGTCGCGTGTGCCGTTGTCTCCGTGTGCCTGACCGGCCACAGCGCCACTACGAGGAGACGTGGTGGCAGACAACACCGTGTAAGCGGGACGTCCTTTACCTTTTTTCTTTCTCGCCTCTCTCGCACGTTCAGTTCCACGCGCGATCGCCATTACATCTTTTCGTGTGCCCTCTGCCGGTTGTTCCCTGGGAATTCCCGAATAGCCAGCGAAATAACCGCCACTTCGCTTAAAGAAGGGCAACACGCACGCTCACTGGCACCTGCGCACGCACACGTGCATTGCTGGCCCAGCGTATAGCGGCAATCCGCTGCTGCAGCATAAGGCGGCGCGGGGTTGTCTTTGTTTCTTTTTCTTATTGCATGTACTGGTGCCGCGTCACGCCACGCACGGTGGCCCTATCGCGATTTCAGGCCCTCCCTCCTCTGTCTCTCTCACTGGTCTCCGCACAGTCTTCCTCCGCCCCTTTTCTGTTCTTACGTTCTGCAGTCGTTGCATGTCGACCACCTCTGCGTCTGCGTCTTTCATCACCAGCAGCCCCGCCATCACGCCATCACACACACACACACGCGCGCGCGCACAACTCTCCTTCTTGCTGTTCTTTACTGTTTGCGCACTCGCTTGATGGCCGCGTGCTTCGCGTGTCCTCATCATCTCCAAACTACATCGCCCTCTTCTGCCGTGGGCTTCTCCTCCATACTCTTGCCGGCTGTGTGCATTCGTGCGTGTGCGTGTCGCGAAGTGCTCACAGCGCCTCCGGGGTCGCACTGGCTCCGCATCCGCAAGCGGCAACACCACACGAAAACCAAACGAAAAGGGAAGTCCCCTCTACCTCTCGCCTTTTGTAGCTCTCTCTCTCTCCCTCCGCCCCCGCCCCCCTCTCTCCCTTTTGACTCGCACCCCTTCCGCCGGAGATCGTCGGCTTTGGTGCTTCCGGCCAGCGAACCTCTATCGATCGATCCCGCGCACTGTCTTGTCTTGTCTCTCCAACGCTCTGCTCCTCGCTGAGCTCCCCTCGCCTTCCCTTCCTCCGTCTCGTCTGTGTCTTCTCTTCTTCCGTCCACGAACATGCTCTCGAACCGTTTTGACGTCGGCCGCATAGAAACGTAAGACGTCGTGCACGTGTGCATTTTTTTTTTTGCCTGTGTAGGCACGTTCGAGCGTGTGCCTCTGCCCCTGATCCCTCCTCGTCCTTTCTGTATCCCTCTCCGCTCGCCGCGGTGAGAGTGAACACGTCGCGCCGTTGCTTGCGGCGTTTTGTTGGCGACGCTCAACGCCGTGCCGCCCCCTCCCCCCTTTACCTTCTTTTCTCGTAGTTGCCGTCTCGTAGGAGCTGTTCCTTCACGTGCACTGTGCCTTGCCTGGAGCATCAGTCGCACTCATGCGCTAGTCGGTGCGCATCGCAAATAGTGCGCATTCTAGTAGCAGTGGACTCCTGTCCCGTTAGCAGTAGACTGTATGGGCCTCACGTAGCGGTGCTCGGGACGACGCCGGATACGTGCGCCACCTCTTCAGCCGTTGTGTGTGTGTGTGTGTCTGCCCTTCAGCGGCAGCAGCACTTGTGCCCTCATTCGTTTTTGTTTTGTGTTGTGCCCGCATTTGCTCTTCCTCCGCCTCTGCTTGGTCTCGCATGCGCGACTACTTGCTCAGCTTCTCATTTTATTGTGTGCCGTATCCTGTGCGTACCAGTCGGACCGAATCCCCGCCTCCGCTCAGCTGCCCGTCCCTGCGATATACTCCTCGCATTCTGCGTCTCTGGTATGGCCTGCGACTCTCGCCTCCGCTCCCGCTTCTCACCCAGCGACGCTCCTCCAGACACGCTAGCGGTCGATGCGATCGACAGCTGTTTCTCCCATGCTGTCACACTTCTCATGGAAGCGCAGCGTGCTTGTGCTTTCTGGCGTTGGTGCCGTCTCTACGCGCGTGAGGCACAGCGATGGGGCGGGAGTGCGTCGGTGCCGTTTGCTTTATCCGTGCATCTCGCTCGCCAGTAGCATGTCATGTCACCTAACCTCGACGCGTAAGCTGTTCGGCCACTGGGGGATTTCAAAATCAGGGCTGACGACTACGGACGGCCAGAACCCAACAGCAGCAACGTGCGCGGACTCCAGCGCAACGGAATCGGACACTTCTTTGACCGCTGCACAGGTATCTGCGCTGACAAGCGAAGCTCAGCAGCTCCGCCAGCAGGTGAGCGATCTCAAGGGGGCCCTAGAGAATAGCCAAGAAGCTCTCAAGCAGCTCTTAATCTTGTCCGCGTCGAAGACGCCGCATCCAGCGTGGGGAGCCGCCGCAGCGGCACATGCGTCGGCACCCGCGGCTACTACCGCCTCTTCTTCAGTGCCATCTCTGGATGGCCATCAGCACCGACAAGGCACCTGCTGTGTTGTGCGCACGAGCGAGGAGCTCATGAGCGCCCTGCGCGGACACGGCAGCGAGCGCACCTCGCTCACGGTGCTGCTGAACGGGAAGCTGTTCATCCTCGACCCCTACGCCCCTGTTGTAGTCAACCGAACACGTGTGTCCATTGTAGGAAATAACGCTATCATCATTGGGCGAATCGCTGTGAAAGGCCGCGGCGCGCTGCTGTCCGCCTCGGATGTCTTCTTCCTGGAACTAGGCGACATGCAGCTCCGGAGCGTGAGCCGTGACGGTGGCGACGAGGTCTCCACTACTGCTGCTGCTGCTGAGGCGACGGCGCCGCTCTTGATCAACCCAAGGGGCCGAAAGGAGAAGGGTGCTACCGAGTTTCTCATGCCGGTCGTCAGTGCCACCGTTGGCGCCGGTGTACACCTGGACCGCTGCACGCTGAGCAGCGGCCGAGATGGCGTCTACCTGGGCATGGGCAGCCACTGCACCCTCAACCGCGTACGTATCGTGAACTGCATCCGCGGGTTGTATGAGGGTGTTGGCTGCCGTACCTCAATGCTGTCGGCGTGCACGTTCCAGTCCAATCGGTATCATATGGTGCTGCTGGGGCCCAACAACGCTGAACGAGCCGCGCGGGTGTTCTGCGGAGCGTCGGGCACTCGCACTGCGGCGGTGGCGAGCCCGAGCGCTGCAGCGGACACGGAGGGGCCAGCTTACTCGGTGGTGTTCACGAGCGCTGCCTCGGCTGCAGACGTCCTCGCGCCCGGTTTCACCAGCGACGGTGCCATTGCGACGCAGCAGACGAAGGCACAGGTGGTGCTTCAGCATTGCCCTATCACAGACGTTTACAGCGACTGCTGGTGCGACGGGGCCAAGGTGGAGCTGTCTGCGCAAGACGCGACGGCCGGGCTCAGTGACCCTCTCTTCTAAGCCGTGCCTGCGGACGCACACTCGAACCGGCATGATCATGTGGTCGAGGGAGGCTTCTGCATGTCTGCACAGATGTGTAGGGGAGCTGCCACGACACACGCGGGTGTCTTTGGTGGCTTGCGTCGATTGTTTGCCTGCTAGTGCTGCTGCTGCTGCTGCTACTGTTGGCGCTGGCTGTCCACGACGAACGCCGCCCCCGGTCGGAAGAAACGAAGGCAGATCAGCGACGAAGAACGTAGCGCATCCTTCGCAGGGAGCCTCTTCCCTCTTCCCTCTTTCCGTCTTCGCAGGCGTGGTGCAGCTGCTGGTCTGTGGAGGCCCGTCCTGCGCACGCACCCTCCCTCCTTCCGCCATCTCTCTCGTGCGCCCTTGGGCCTGCAGCGCGACATGCGGAGGCAGGAAGGCTGACGGCATCGCAGGCGTCGACTCCGCCGTCAGTGTCTTCCACCATTCCCTTCCACTCCCCTCGTCGTGCCATGGAGGTGCTGACACCGCCTTTGCACTTTCAAACGTGTTTATCTCGGCGGTTTCTCCGCGTCGCCCTCCCACCCTCCTTCGCCCCCTCCCCCGCTCCTTCCTCGCGTGCGGCTGGCAGACATTCACACCCGCGCGCACACACAAGCACACACAACGAAAACGCATCGATCGGGAGGCTTGGTGCGTGCCTCTGCCTTACGGACTTGCTGCTCCCTCTGCGCATCCCCCTCCCCCTCCTCTATCCCTCTCTGCCGCTGGCTTCACTGACCTTGATGGAGAACATCGGCGCCGATCGTTTTCTGGTGCTCTCCGGCGAGTTTCCGGGCGAGGGCGTGTGGTGCTGGGCCAGAACGTACACGGAGCTTGTCGAGTGCGTGCGGAGTGCCTGGGGCTCCGATTTCAGGCCCGTCTTCAAGTACAAGCTACCATGCATCCTAACCGACGCGAACGCTCACACTCGCCGCGAGGTAGCTGAAGAGAAGCCACCGCCGCAAGAGGCGGCACTCATCGAGGAGGCAGTGAGCGCCGGTCTTTCGGCGTCCACCCCACGCAAGACTCGCCCCTCTACGTGCCTCGTAGTGCTGAACGATGCGGACGACTTTCACTTATGGAGACGTGGCGGGGCGTATGTGTCGGCGGCAGACACGACAGCTTCTCTCGCTGCAAAGACCAGGGATGTGCGAGGCGACTTCGTCCACCATCACGGGTCACCCGCGGGCTCGGCTGAGGAGATAATGCACACGGTAGCGCACCATATGGACTACCATCGGCTCGCCTCGGAGGCACGCACCGCAGATGCGAGTGCCACCGCCACTGCGACCGCGACGACTGCTGCCGCGCGCGAGGAGGGCCACAAAGAGCGCGTGTGGAATCCGTGTCCGCTCACCTCGACTCTCTACGCATTTCGCTCTGGTGCGCCGACCACGGGCTTCCTCAACGCACCGCAGCGGCAGTGCAACGGCAGCAGCGTATCTAGCGAGAGAGTCCGCACGCGAGCCAGTCCGCCGGTGCGGCGCGCCGACGCCGACGTCATTCAAGTTCCGCTGCAGTGCATCCTGGACCCGGCCCTCATCCTTCGGCTCAATGTGACGGTGGTGTTGCGGCACAGCGCCGCGCCGGCGGAGGTGGTTCTCTTTTCCAGCCACACACCATCCGGTCAAGGCAGTCTTCCTTGGGGTGCTCTGTGCGTCAAGGCTCGGAACGCGTGGGGGGTGCACGCGCCCCAGTTCCGCTACGTCGACCTCACCAACGGTGTCACGCAACTGCTCATCAACCACGTCAACGACTACCGCGCATGGTGGCAGCAGATGCGGCTGACGAACTGCGAGCTCTTGGTCGTGGAGCAGGCACCGTCGGTGACGAGCGGCTCCGCGTTTGCATCTGCGGAGGCGCAGACGGCGATCGGCCGCTACTACAAGGAAGAATGGCCGGTGGAGCGGTACTCCTCTTCGAAGAATGTGGTGGAGCTCGTGCGTGAGTTGAAGGCGCTTGAGCGGGAGGAGAGGATGGCGGCTGTGCAGAGGCTTGGAAGAGCGGTGAAGGCGCCGGTCAACGGCGCCCTCACCGCCTCCACAAGGGCTGCAACGCCGCGACGACCCACCCATACGTCATGTGATTCCCCAAAGATCGACGCAGCATCGGCACCCTCTAGCGAGACGGCAGCCGTAGCATCAATGCCAACGCTAGCGGAATCGCGGACCCTCGACCCGTATCGTCCACTGCTGCTTCAGAAGCCGCAGAAGCCCCTTTTGACGACATCAACCCCGAGCCACGGCCTGTGCTGCTCCACGCCTCCCACGGTATTATCCACCGCTACCACACCCTCGCGCGCACCATTGACGATAGAAGAGAAGATCGATGAGGAGATGCGGTGCAGTTTGCTGAACGCTGAACGCTACGCGCGGCTGATCAACTTCGTCTCACCGGAGCACCCTGACACTGTTGCTGTCTCCAGTGGCAGTGACCCGGAGCTCAGGGCGTCCAGTGAGCGCGTGACGAGGTCTCCTGGGGACGCAGAAACGCCGCTGAGACGATCCCGGCAGTGGCTGTTTGCAAAACTGACTTCACCGGAGCCCAAGGCAGTGGCTGCGAAGGCCACGACGGGCCACGCCAATGGACAGGCGCGCACGCCTTCGACTGCCGCTTGTAAGGATGCCGCCGGGGCGGCTGCCACCGCAAACGGGGTCTCTCACTTGAGTGTGGCGGCCATGAACGAGCCTATGCTCGATGCACATGTGCGGGCGCGGTTGCACAACGCGTTGCTCTCCCATCACTTTCGCACGCACTTGGCCTACCCGGTCAGCGCACGGGGGATCGGGGCGACGCCGATATGGTAGCAGGCAGGCATTCGCTGCCTTCTCTGACGCCGAGGTGGTCGTTCTCTCTATCCCTCCTCTTTCTCTCTCTTGATCTGAAGCTTTAAAAGTGTTTCTTTTCGGAAACGACAGCAGCTCGGGTTGCGCCACGCTCCCTTTCCATGTACAGTTCGTCATCACTCTTCCTTGCCTTCTCGCTGTCTTCGCCTCCCCCCCCCCCGCACACGCGCCCTTTCGCGTGTTGACGTACGTGGGCTTCTCGATGTTTCCTTTCGTTGTTGAGCTTTCCCCTTCTTTGCTTCGAGCGTGCCGCTTGGCGCGTGGACGTCAAGGACTCCCACGTGCATGCGCCAGCGGAGAGTGCCGAGATGCACACAGACAAGACAAAACCCTCTCGTGTCTTTCCGTTGCACCTTTACTGGATCTCTCGGTACTGTCACGGCAGCATCGGCTTTGGATGATGGGAGCAGTGCACAAGCGCGCACACGCGCACATGCGCCTCTCTTCAGCCGTCTTCTTAACTTCCTTTTTGCTTCTGTGGATGCGCAGTGTCGCAGTTGTGGGCCTTGGCCTGTCCATCTGCGTGTCTGCGTTGCACCGCCTACGGTGGAGAGCCTCCGCCAGTGAGGTGATGGGGGGGGGCTGCGACGGCATTTTGCTTCTCTCGTTCGCTTTTCAGTATTGTTTCGCCTTGCATGGTGTACTGACTTTGCCACCGGCCGCGGGCGCCAGGATGACATCCCCTGCAACCGCGCTACGCGATGCGGCGCTTACGAGGCGACAGGAAACCATCCTCTCCCAGCTGCACACGC
Source organism: Leishmania donovani (assembly GCF_000227135.1). NCBI lineage: Eukaryota > Euglenozoa > Kinetoplastea > Trypanosomatida > Trypanosomatidae > Leishmania > Leishmania donovani. The sequence goes on along the minus strand of NC_018243.1, from coordinate 120,322 downwards.
GCTCTCATGGTCAGACGCCATGGTGTGTCACACTGCAGGCAAGGCGCGCAGAGGCCAGCAGAGCACGGGTGATGGACGAAAGAGGGGTGACGAGACCCAATACGAATCAGCCTCACCGTGCGTGTGCGCGAAGAGCATGCGGTGTCTCCTGCGTCCGACCGGGCCTGTACGATATGAAGCACAGATGCCGAGGGCATGGCGAGAGCACCCCCCCCCCCCAAGCTGCACCACGGAGTCTTCCAGACCCCCGTGTGGAGAGCCTCCACACCACTTTGTGGAATGCCGCGGCTGGAGGTGACTGAGAGCAGAGGCATGGAATCCAGGCAGTGTGGACGAGGTCTCAGAGGACCCTGGCCGGAGGCTGGCCAACGTACTCCTCGAACCCATGCGGCATGCGCCTGGAACACCCCCTGTTACTCGCACCACGGATGCCCACCGCCTCCAGCCCTCAAGCAGGGCCCTGGGCGCTGTGCGCTTGGGTCAAGGCATGTCGTCCACGCGATTCTCTCCGACTGGCGCCGATCTGGCAGCACGCATGCGAGAGAGGGATGGGAAAGGACAGAGAGAGCCCGCAAGACGCGTGACCCGATTCAACAGCAGGGCGGCTCATCCATGACGACGCAGGATGTAGCCAGGGGTGCCACAGCGGTAGATGGGTTGTGGGTGTATGTGTATGCGTATGCTAGCTTGTTCGCGACGAAAGGGCACGCTGAGGGAAAACTGTTTTCGCTGTGTCGGTAGAGCGGGACGACAGCGAACGCCGCAGCCTCACGTGCTTCTCCTCCTCGTCAGGGTGGCGCTCCCGGACGACTGAGCTCAGGGCGGCGGCACGAGAATCACGATGCCGGCTCTGGTGGCCGGATCGAGGCGCACCTTTGATTCGCGCCCGTGCCCCTCTCCCTCTCTCTTAGCGCACTGCCACGTGCGGGCGCGCACCCAAGCGCGGTCGCTAGCGCAAGCACAGCCGGGCAGAGCCGCGCCTTTCTTCACTATCACCCTCTTCTCCTCGTCCACGCCTCTCTCGACCCTCTCTCCCGACCAGAAACTTGTGGACACCACCTTCTTGCCAGACCTCGGCGTAACCTCCCCTCCCTCCCCCTTACACACTGACGCTTCCAAGCATCATGTCGGACCCGGCTGCGCTGGGGGGGGCGCTGCCGTCACCGCCAAGGAGCCCGCCCGGCTTATTGTCGAGGACGACTGCGGATCCTACGGCTGCCGCTTCGCCTTCTGACCTCTCCGGTTGTGCGAGCCCAGCACTAGCCACCACGACTGCGGTGGACTGTGCGAAGCGTTGCCGCGACGGTGCCAAGAGTGTCCTCTCCTTCACACCGTTCCGAATGGCGGAGAAGCGGTACAAGCTGTACGAGTTCTCGCGGCGCGAGGCGCGTCGTCGACCGCCTCCTCCGGAGACGGACCTGACGGATGTGGTGCAGCTTCACGACCTCGATCGCAACACTGACGAGAACAAGCGACTCATCCATCGGGTCGTTCTGCCACCAAAACCGCAGCACAACGAGGGCGCATCGCTCTCGGCAGCGGAAGAAGCTCAGCCAGGGAAAGAGGTGTTGTGCTACACCTTTGCTGGTGTCCCTGGCCTTCTGCTGTTCCCTGGCGTGCTGAGCGAGGCGGAGCAGCAGCGCTGGTGCAGAGAGGCGGTGCTCGACTACGGCGACTCGGCGAAGCACCCGAACATTCTCAGCACCCACGCCAAGGCGCCTCAGAGCACGTCCTGCTATCAGCCCCCCATGCGGTGGGCCACGCTCGGGTACAGCTACGAATGGACGCGGAAGGTGTACCACCGCGACCGCTACTCGACGTTTCCGTCTGCACTGCGTGCGCGGATGTGCAATCTCGTCTCGCTCGTGGCAGAGGTGCAACAGGACGGGTTCTGCTGTGCCTACCCTGACGTCTACGAGCCCCAGACGGCGATCGTGAACTACTACCCTGTCGGGTCGATGATGATGTGCCACCAGGACATTAGCGAGGAGACGCTGGAGCAGCCGCTGATGAGCTTGTCGCTGGGCTGCTCCGCCATTTTCTTGATGGGCACGCAGTCTCGCGAGGATGCCCCGTACGCGTTTCTTCTGAGGAGTGGCGATGTGGCAGCCTTCACTGGGCCCTCGCGGTCGGCGCTCCACTCGATACCGCGCATCCTCGACGACTGCCCTGAGTATCTGACGTTGCCGGAGGATGAACTGACGGAGGCGGAGCGACACCGGTACCAGCAGCACGCCTACTGCGCGCGCCCCACCTCCGATGGAAGCTTCTTGCGAGTGGAAAAGGCGATGATGACGGCGGAGGGGCAGGAGCGATACTGGCGCCTTTGCATGCGGCATATGCGTGTCAACATCAATGCACGGCAGGTGTACAATGAGCGGTGCCCCGCTCTCTTCGGTGCGCCACGCGATCTGGCGCAGGGGAAGGGCGGCATCGGCGCAGGCTGAGAGGGGGAGGCGCATACGTTGAGTGCGAATGCAGCGGAGCTCGTTGTTTTGCGTGACGGCGCGAGCTCGTCTTGGTGTCGCTTTCTCTTCGCCCTCTTCTCCTCGTCCCCTGGAGGGCCTCATCGACGGCGTCGCTGTCACTGCTGTCATGTGTGTTCGCAGCGCAGACTGTTTCCCTTTACCCACCTACCCCCCTCCACACACACTCACACCCACCCACACACGCAAGGACGACAGAAACACGCAACGCAGTGGTGCCAAACATGCACACGCCGGAACTCACGCACAAGCGCGGAGGTTTGTGTGTGCCGCGCCAACGCCGCTTGCGGCTCTCATGCTCTGCAAAGACGGAAAAGGCTAGAGGAGAGGTGGCCCTCCCTCAACCCCCACGTGTGCGCCACCCCGCCTCTTTGAAAGCACCCGCCGGCAGCAGACATCCTCCTCGTCGTTTCCCTCGACACTCTCTCAGTCTGTGCGTATGCACGCCGCTCTTACCCCCCTCCCCTCGTCCTTCTCCGTCTCGCGCTGCGTCGCGGCAAAGTCGGCCTTCATCCCATCTTCATTTTTCCGCGTCGAGTCGAAGTGCGGACTCGCCACCGTCTCCTTCATCGCGTGCGCACCCCTACACGCAGCCAACTTGACAGGTGGCGTTGGCGACACATCTGCGCTTTACGTTTCCTTTTTATGGCGTGAGTGTGCCCTCTGGTCGGAAGCCTGTGGACCCCCTTCTCGCCCGCTGACGGACAGCGGCCAGCCGACCTCACCATCACGAAGACGTCTCTGCGTGCGCTCGTCGACCATTGCTTCTTGTTCGCCTCTCCACCTTCCCCGCCCACCACCCACTGGCACGCGCCACAGCACGTAAGGGGCCAGAGGCAGAACTGAAAGATGTTCCTGGAGGTGTTCGTTGACCCGTTTGTGCTGTTCTGCACGTTGTGCATCCTGACGCCGTTGTTTGTCGCCCGTGACGCGCTGACTACCGAGATGGTGCAGGCGTATTTCAGGGAGCCAAGCACAGCCTGCGCACTGGCCGCCGTCCCGGCTGCGTGGCTGATCGGCATCGGGTGGCGCTGGCGCGTTCATCGCTCCCTCCGCCAGCGAAAGGCATACCAGGAGGCGCACAAGTCCGAGATGGATCCTCATGAGCTGATCAACTACGATAGCATGATGGCGCCCCTCACCTACGAGGAGCGCACCCGCGCGCGGTGGTACCTACTGAACGGCATAGTCGTACACATGTTCATGGATGGCTGCGTCGGCGTCTTCAAGACAAACCCGTTGCTTGCGGAGAACTACGCAAAGGTCGACGCGCGATACGCGAGCGAGCTTGGCAGCCTCAACGGCTCGGCCGTGCACGTGGTGTCGCTCATAGAGCTATTCGTCAAGGGCCCTCTGTGCGTGCTCTTGTACTGGGCTTTCCAGGTGCGTCACCCCATGCGCGACGCCCTCGAGTTTTTCGCGTGCGTCACGCAGGCGTACGGCACAATCGTGTACCTCGGCCAAGAGGCTATCAGCGGAGCGCCGAACCTCGACGTTGACCACGACCTCACCTTCAGCCCACACCACCTCTTCTACTTCTGGTTCGCAGTCGTCTTGGGCTGTGTGCTGTACCTGCTGGTACCCGCCGTGCTGGGCTGGCGCAGCTACGTGCGGCTGCGCAACCACTGCACTTTCTACATGCAGCACCACTACAGTCGCCGCAGCGATGGGCGTCGCAGTGGCAGCCACCTGGCCCCGCACATGTGAGCGCGGTGGCAATGTGAGGTGGGCGAGGGCAGGGTTGATGGAAGGCGACGCTCAGGAGTGTCTCCCAAGAACAGCAGTACCGTGTCGGAGGACCAGCTCGCATCTGCCGGCCGGCAAGTCGACCACCAGATCATGAAGACTCCACTTTCTGGGACCAGCACACGCGCGCCTCTGCTCCTGTTCTTCCTCAGCGTCGGGGGCGTGCGTGGACATGATAGAGCCATCCCTTGCACTATGTTGTATTGCGTTTCTTGTGCGTGTGTGTCTGTGGAGGTCTGACCTCACTCCACTTGCCACGGCTGTGACTACCACAGAGTATTCCTTGCACAGCAGACGGCACCATCCATTTCCGCCACCGGCACCGCCGACGCGCGTCGGGCCTGAGGAGATGTGACGTGGGCAATGCTGTGCAGCTGCGTGTTCGCCGCCTCTCCGCTCCCTGTCTGTCCTTCGTCTCTCGTCCTTGTCACCCTTTCGTACTCCGCTCTGGTCTTCCCATCCGCTCTTCCCTCGCTGTCAGCCTCGCGGGCGCCGCTCCGTGAGTTGGGCCACACGTGTTGACGTCTGTCTTGCTCGTGGGCGTATTCGTGCACCCTTCGCATCGCGCGGGATGCGAGCAGACTCGCGTACCCGCGCATCTCCCAAGGCCACTGCCCCCGTCCCCCCCTCCCCCCGACTCCCACTCCCACTCTTCCCTTTCGCATACACGGCCCAGCACGGGCAGACGTGACGCACGCGATGCATGCCACGCTTCTGCGCAGTGCGATACGCACGGTGGTGCCGCCCCCAAAGGCCTCGCCGCTGTCCCGGTTTCTTCGCGAAAGTGCGGCGCAGAGCGTACCCGATGCGGACGACTCTACGAAGATGACGAGTGAGCCCCTGACCAGCTTGCTGCCGAAGGGGTCCTCGACGGAGAGCCACACCTTGCTCTCATCAGTGCCGGTGGGCGTGTTTGAAGGCCTGAATCGACATGTCTGGGTGGATAGTAAGCGCAGCTTCTGCCACCTCTGTCAGGAGACAGTGGGTAACGTCACAATCCACAGCAGCGACCGCGATCATACCAGCATGCTGTTTTTCCTGCTGCTCTACACGGCATACCCGAGACACGACTTGTTGACCGAAGCGGCGCGAGCCCCGACAGCAGGAGAGAGGGCAGCCGTTGTGGTGAAAGATGGGACCTGCGCCTCGCAGTCGTCTCCGCCGGCCGAGCACAGCAGAGCCGTGGGTGTGCCTCGGCCGATGTCCGCTTCGAGAAACAAGGTCGGCCCGCTGTTCACCCCTAAGCATGTCCTCAGCGGGGCGAAACGGCACTTTCCATCTCTCTTCCGCTACGTTACGGACTGTCGCACCACGGATCGCCTACACGTCGTCGACGATGCCGTGCGCCGTGCCGAGCTAGAGGCGCTCTTGCTGTACCTCGCGCACCCACCGCACCAGGCGCTCTCGCACGTTCTGCAAGGGCAAAGTCCGAACGGCTTCTGGTACAACGGCGAGCGCATGTGGAAGGCGCACATCAGCCGCATCGTCGCACAACTGTACCCACCCATGTCGGCTGGCATGATGACCAACTTCACCCAGAAGTGCTGGGGCCGCACTAACGGGGAACGGCTGTACGACGCACTCTGCCTGCACCGCATCAAGGCCTACCACGGCTGGGGTCCCTTCGAGAGCAAGGAGCGCAAGGCCTTCTTTCTAAGGCATCTAATCTGGGAGCTGCTCTGTGTCGAGGTCCGCGACGAGGTGTCGGAGGAGGCGAAACTGTTGACGTCGCTGGCTCTTCGGCGGCTTGCGTTCGAGATGGTGTTCTTGCAGTCAATGGACTACATGGATCGAGTGCAGCGTGTGCACGAGCTGCTGGGCAGCCCCTCACTAGAGGAGCTCAAAAGTCTTAACGCGCTCTGACGTACACATCCCGCATGCACACACGCGCCACCGGAAAGCCTCGCGCTTCCGTGTGATGGGGAATGCTGCACATGGCTCTGTCGTCGTCTTGGCCGTGCCGCGGGATGAAGGATGGGAGGGTGAGCGAGCGAGCGACGCCGGCGCAGGCGAGGTCAGCGTATGGCTGTTTTGCAAGCTGCAGTGAGTGTAGGCACGACCCCGCCCGCAACTCCTTCCCAACACCATCCTGTGGCCCCCCTCCCCTCCCCTCCCCTCCCGCTTGCCGTCATCTGTACTCTGTTACCGCGCCGTCGCTCGTGTTTGGTGCACCGTTATCACTCTGTGTGCACTTCGTTACAGACTTACGCCCCTCCTCCCCCTCCTGCGATGCCGATGTGCCTGCGCCGTAGTGCGATGCAAGCGTATCGTTGAAACGAAGAGGGGATTCAATCGGGCCTATGTTAGTGACCGCTGGCGAGGGTGTGGGCGCCTTGTGGCACCGAGCCGCCGACTGCCCCAGAGAAAGAGAAAACGAAGGGGCGAAGGATCGCGATGGCCGTGGAGCCGCGCTGGGAGAGTTGGTGACACGTTTCTCTGTGGTGGCGCACGAGGAGCGCCCACACATCGGCGTCTTTCGTCGCTCGCTTCCTCTGCTTGACGCAGCTGTCGTCTTGCCGCTCTCTGATGCATCCTCGCCAACGCGTAGGCCACACAAATCGAGGATGCAGTTCACTTGCCTGGCACCAACAGACGCGCACTGCAAACGTGCGCGAAACATGTCTCCCTTCTTCTTCCCCTTCTTCCACATCCGCCGATCCGTCTCGTCCTCTTCGTCGTCCGCTCCGCACTGGACTTTTCCCCTCCGACTTATCGCCCTACGCCCCCACGCATGCACATCTATGCATGCATGCGCATCAACTGCGCACACAGTACACAAGGGCGTGTGCGGCGCACGTGTGCTCCTCCCCCCTCGCCCTCTCCCACTCCCCCCATTGCACACACGCAAGCGGATCTACTCGCTTTTCTTCTTCATAGTCGTCATCATTGCTCTGCGCGCGTGCGCGTCTTCTCTTTTCTAGACTCGGTTGCTGTGCAGCCCGTGGCGTGAGCGCGGCGTGCGTCGGTGCGCTCTTGAGGGCTGCCCTACTCCCTTGTTTTGGCCTTTCCCTGCTGCAGCGCGTATCATCTCTTTGAAACGAAGGTACCGCCGCCGTAACTTAGATACAGACGACGGGTGTGTGAGGGACGTCACAAGAGTGCGTCACGCCTTGCTGCCGTCTTTCTCGTCCCCTGTCCTCCTTGTGAGCGCTCGCTGCTGAAAACGTCTGTCCATCGAGGGCGGCGCACATTCTCCGCCATGTACATCCTGGAGCTTAACTACGGGGATGGCGAGATCCACCGACATTTTCTGCTGCCGGACCAGACATACACGCTGGGCAGGAAGACGTGCCGCATCTTGCTTCCAGTGGCTGAACCGTCCATCTCGCGCCACCACGCCACCATCTTCGTGGCGCCGATGCCCCGCTATAGCGTCCTGGACCCCTCGGCGCAGCTGGAGATCCGCATCGAAGACGTATCGAAGCACGGCACTTTTGTCGACCGCGAGCGCATCGGGAAGGGTAACTCGCGATTCTTGTACCCGGAGGACCGCATTCGACTCGGCCTTCGCGTCACGGCGCGAATCATTCCGGTGATGCTCGTGCTTGCCATCTCGCCAGACTTAACAGACGCGAGTTTAGACTTAGTGCTGGACGCGTGCGTGCACGTTGGCGCCCTCGTCGTCGAGGACTCCATCCCGGCGCCACTGTCGTACTACGAGCAGCACATCAACTGCATCGGCTTTCTGTACGTTGCGGAGGATAGCTTCAGGATGGAGGAGACGATGATGACGGCACTTGGGCACGGTTACACGCTCGTGACGCCACAATACATCGCTAATTTGGTTCGCAGCCTTGAGAAGAAGAGCACGCTAATGCCGGGAGAGTTTCCGTCGCCCTCCTCGCCACTGCCGGCGTCTCACACGCTGCGCGGCGTGCATTACCGCCCCCCCGCCCATACTTTTTTCTCAGTCACGGAGTTCCTGTCGATTGGCCGCCCGATGATGGCCGAGATCTTCCGCGACCGTACATTTGTGTTGCTAGAGAGTGCCCTGGGGGAGACCTACAGTGAGGTGCTGCGCCTGTTTGGGGGCACCGTAGAGGCGGTGGCGCTGGATGCCGTCGCCGCATGGCGCTCGCGGCAGTCGTCCTCACCACCGTTCCCGCTGACCACCGTCGTGCTCGTCGGTGAGGCGGACTTCCGCAGTGTGTCGGAAGAGGTCATCGAGCGCGGCGGTGGTCGGGGGTTGTTCTCGACGGAGCACGCGCGCCCCGTCATCTGCGGTTATCTCACCATGTACAAGTATGGCGTCTGCCTCATACCAGAGGAGAACGTGCACCTCGCGCTTTACCGTAATGACCTCAAGGAGCTGAACGCGAAGCCGGGATCGTGCTACCTCCAGCGCACCGCCGATGACTTGCTGGCCGACGCGGCGCCGTCTTCTGCGGACGCTGCCCCGCTGCTCGGGCGAAGCGGAACGTTCACCGGCTCGAGCTCAGCGAGCCGCCGCGGCAGCACCACCCGCGTGTCGGAGTCGCCGGCTAACGCGTCGCCATCACCAGCGGCGACGATCGACCCGGCACCGGTCCTTGCCAGACGCTCGTGCGAGCCCTCCTTCAATGCCGGCTACTCACCTAGTCGGGCGGACGAAGATGGCAACTCGCCGGCAGCGGCGCGGCCGGCAACCGCCGCCCCGACGACGGCTACGGCGAACTCGACTGGGGACGTGCGGAGCTGCGACGGCTCTCGCGGCGCCAGTCCTAATCCCCCCAGCTCTCTCCACTCTGTTCATAGCGCTGGTAAAGCGTCGGCAGCTCGAGAAAAAAGCTTGAATAGCGTCTCCGCAGGTCCGTCTCCCTACACTGCGGCCCCAGCCACCACGTCCGTTGCTGCGGTGCCGCCATCAGCGCACTTGAAGGGGGCTAGCCACGCGCAGGATACAGCTACCTCATCCACCCAGTCTCTGCTGACGTCGGTGGCGACAACTGCGTCGTCGTCAGCCTGTACTGGCGGCGGTAGCGGTGCCACCACCGCCTTCCGATGCGGAGACAGGCCTGCCTCCGCAACGTCCGCAACTACGGCGACGATCGCCCCGAGCGCGGCGTCGGCGCCGCAGCGCCTGCGCGTCAATACTGCCCGGCGCAACTCGCACCCGTTCTCGCTCTCAGCCCGGCAGCGCGACGGTGGCGAGGAGGGCGACGACGAGGAGTGCACCAACAACGGCACCGGCGGCGTGCTGGAGCCTGAGGAGGCTGAGGGTTCTCACTTGCACCGCCGCGGCGCAGCCTCGTTGACCCGCCGCTCACGCGGCGGTCTGCGTCGCTCCAGTATAGACAACACCAATACGATGCTTCCGCTGAAGAGCGAGGGGGTGGTGCGCTTGCTCTCCTGTACTGGCTCGGCGTCGCAGCCACCTGGCGCTGCCGCGGCTGGAAGCGCTCGCGGCCACCAGGCATCCACAGCACTTGACGAGCAGCCCCAGCGACGGCCGCATGTAAGCTCCGAGGAACGGCGGTGCAACTCTGCGCGTGGGGTATGGCGCCGCTGCAGCAACATCGAGGATACCGAGAGCTCAGCATCGAACGGCGCCGTGCCCCCGCTGACGTCATCGTCTTCCACCTCTCTAGCCACAGTCGGCCCCACGGGGAACACGACTGCCGCCGTGGTGGTACTTCACCGCGCAGGACAGCCGAAGAGCGTCCCTGCGCCAACCGCACTAGTAGTCGCCGCACCGGCGGGCGAGCCTGCGCCATCAACACGGAAGCACACGGAACGCATGAACGGAAACGCGATCGGCAAGGGCAGTGAGGCGGCCCATCCGCCGCTCTCCATCCGCCGCGGAGAGCAGCGGTTGGTCAGCGCGCCAGCGTCAGCACCCTGCGGTGGCTTTGCGCGGCTGAACTCATTTCTCGACCTCGTCCGCAGTGGGAGCTATCACGACACCGAGCGGTGCACGACGCTGGAGCACGATGTTGTTGTGCACACCGCATCGAAGGTAGGTGTGTCGCCGCCGCGGCAGCGCGTCGAAGCGGTGCGCATCGGATCCGCGTCAGGGCGGCGTATGCCGCTCTCCCGCGACTTTGAGCGTTCTCTGTCTTCTCACGTCGAACCCGCAGAGGGTAGCGTTGACGATATGGGCAACCTACGCAGCGTCGTGCGGTGCGAGTCTCTTTACAATGGCAACCGGCAACTGCCCGGTACCACCGCCCGCCCTGTCTCCGCACGGCGGGCATCGTCTTCCTTTCAACGCTGTGACAGCTCGCAGATGCGAGAGATGCCCACGCCGCGTCGTCTCATGACCCCGCGCTTGCCCAGCAGCGTACCACGCAGCCGCGCTACCCAGGCACAGGGCAGCGCGCAGCGCAGTTGGTCGCAACTCGCCACCGACGATGGCACGACGCACAAGACGAGCATCGGCGCTGTGAGGGAGGGCCGCACCGGTGGCGCCTCGGCGCGGCGCGGGAGCATTCAGCGACGCCGCGGGAGCCCCACCCAAGGCAACGGAGCGTCATGTGCCGCGACGACGTCGTCGAACCTTTCCGTGGCGGCACCGGTTCCGGGCCTGCGCAACGGCAGTGCCACCTCAGCCAGGGCTACCACGAATAATGTGACGGTAGAGTCGTACTTGCAGATGAACAGGGAGTTGCACTCGCGCTGCCAGCGCTTCATGAGCAACTTCCTGGACAACTTCGTAAGCGACGCGGAGCGGACTGCGCGGTGCGTGGTGCGACAGACCTACATGGATTCCCCGAGCAAGCAGATGCTGGAGGACGGGATGGAGCGCGTGTTGGAGTTCGTTTACTACGTCAATGGCACCTACCCTGACATACCGGCGATGTACAGCACCACCAGCACCCGCGCCGCGTGTCAGCAAGTGTGGCAGAAATCCCACTACGCCCTCAGCAAGATCAAGTCCTGCTACAAGACAGTGAACTGCAAGGTGCCATCGGTGCTGACCCGTGCCTGCGCCGCCCTCAGCACACGCACGGTGCCGCTCCCGCATCAAAGGCGACTCACCTCCGTCACCGCCAGGGCCGAAGCCGGGCCATCGCAGCGCATGAGTGCCTTTTAGGGGAGGAGAAAGATGCGCACACCCGCAGACGCAAGAGGGGAAGTGAAGAAGAGCGGCGCGGAGGCGAACCACCAAAGGGCGCCCGCACACGGCGTGTGCCTGCCCGTGCTTGCGCATGTCTCTGTTCTCTGTGTCTTTTTCTCTCGTCTGCCGAGGAGAGGGAGGGGAGGTACGCGTGCTTTCTTATCCGAGAACGTTGCTGATGTGCTCTCTGCTCTCCTCAGTGGCGCCTTCGCTCGCTTTTCCGTTTGTTTCACGTCCTCACCCTTCGGCGTGACGGGCGTATTCGGGATGGATTCCTGTGAACGGGGCGTGTGGGGTGGGGGTGTGGGGGGGGGCCTCCTCCTCTTGTTTTGCTGTGCGCGCATCTTCTCTCTTTATTCGCCTTCGTTTTTTTTTCTGTGTTTCGTCTAACGTCTTCATGTCCGCCCGTCGCCCAATGCTGCCGCGTTTCCCTGACCGTCATGCCTCCGCGCGCGTCTGCGTGTGAGTCTACTCGACAACATGGGCTGTTTTCAAGGTCCCCTCCCCCATCACCTTCGCGCCCTCGTTGTGCGTGCGCGTTGGCGATCGCTCACTTCGTATCTAGCTTGCTCTGGTAGAACCCGCCGTCTCCGGCCCATCCCTGTAACCCAAATCACATTTTTTCTTACAGCCCCCCCCCCCCCCCACCGCCCGAGCCGCGCGGCTCCGCATCCGCCATGATTGTTGTCGCCCAGCTCGTAGACTGCGGCAGACTCCGTTGTTGTCGACTCGACTTGGCTGCTGCTCTCACGTCTTCTCCGGCTCTTGCCCTTCGCCTGAGTACTCTGGCGTGCACTGTCGAACGCCTTCCTACGGTACAGCAGCGGTGCTGTCGTGGCCGCGCGGTCCGCTCGCGCGTGATGCGTGCCGTTGGTGGACGGTGTGGCTTGGCGAAAGAGAGTGGACCAGGGCCGTGCTGCGGCAGTGGCTCAGGAAGTGATGATGACGCCACACGCGATACAGCGCACACGCCCCATACTCCCTCCCTTCACTCGCTGCCGTCGTCTCTTGCGGGCGAGCTGGGATGCGCACACCCTTTCCAGGTGGTAGTGGCAGGCGTCGCTACGCCGTGCCACGCCGCGGCGCGTCTTTGCTCCATCTCTTCCTTTTCGTTTCGTAGCGCACTTCCTTTATTGATCGCCGCATCCCTTTAGCACTGTGCGCCTGCGCGTGCGCGTGTGTGTGTGTGTGTGTGTGTGTGCCTCTGGCGCACTTCTTCTTGGTTGGTGAATAGAATCCCCGAAGTAAGGCCCCCGGCGCCTTTCCCTATTTTCTTCACCGATGATCGCAGGAGGAGGAGGATGCGTGGGAATCATGAAGGCCAACAAACAACGGCGCGGCAGTTGCGCAGAGGATTGTGAAGCGCGACAAGGCAACGCGCACGCTGCGCCGAGGAGAGGAGGGGGACGCAAGAAGAGGGTTAGTGGCGCGGGGGTGGTGAGAGATGTGGTGAGCGGCACCATTCCGCGTCGTGGAGGATGACGCCGGCTACACTTACTCCGAGCTCTTCTCTCCCTCTGTCTGTGGTGCTGACCTGTGTAGGCGCTCGTCATGGTTGCGCAGACGCCGTTGTCTGCTCTGCTCGTTCTGGCGATAATCTTGTCCATGTTCAGTTCGGCACGTCTCGGCCTTCTCTGTTGACTCTGCGCTGCTCCTTTCCTCGTCTTTCTATTCTTTGGATGCGGTGCCACTTCTCCGCGCCGCCGGCCCTTTCATCCGGACAAGCACACGCACACGTGCGTCAAGCGCGAGAACACATACGTGCTCAGGGACGCTTTCGGCTTGGCCCTGCCCCCATGTCGGCGAAGCAAAGTCGTTCAACAGCGGAGTCGAGGACGGCGCCGCACAGCTACCGTGAAAGAGTCAACTCAACGGTCGAGCTTGCGGCGCTCGTGTACAGGCCCCTCACAGCGTCGGGTGCTCTGCTTAGTATTCTGCGCGGCAAGCTCTACCGTCGGCGCAGCGTGCGCAACGTTTTGGATGTGGTGGCAGTGCGCTCTATCTCAGGCGGTCAAGGGCACTCCGCCGAATCGAAGGTTCGCGTGGAGTACCTCGCACCTGCAGAGGGCAACGCCAACGGGAACAGTATCAGCAACATCGGCGCTGCCCCCTGCGCCGACATCCAAGGCAGCTCAGACACCGCTGCCACAGGCAACTCGTTGTCGACTCCTGCGCAGCCGGCCCTCCTCGAGGGCCGCTGCAAGATGTGCCTCCTGGACCCAACAGTCCTCAAGGCTACTGAGCTGTGGCCCGACCCCGCCTCGGCGGCCCAGCACCGCGTGCCTGTTTTTTCACTTGGTGCCGCCATTGCTGGCTCCCACGTCACCCAGCAACTAGAGGCCGCCTTGCAAGCAGGTCAACTCTCTCGCAAAGCCGCTGATCTGCTCCAGCAGCTTCATGAACGCCTCTCCAGGGGCCCTTCCTCGGTAAGTCTCACGGAGGACAGGGACGGCAGCGAGCAGCCGCAGGGCTCGCCTCGTGCAGCTGCAGCACCGCCGCCGCCTTCCAGCAAGAGGCGAGCGTCTTACACTGGTGCGGTGGAAGTGACCTTCACCCCTCGTGCGGTGGAGCTCAACTACCAGGCCTACACAATGTCGGAGCTGCTCTCGATGGTGTTGCCCCTCCGCGAGCACGCCGACCTGGTGGCGCTCAGCGGCTTTGAGCAAGTCGGGCACATCGCCCACGTCAACCTCTCCGCTGCGCATCTGCCGTACGCTGACATTATTGGCCAGGTCATCCTCGACTGCAACGAGACGGTGAGTGTGGTGGTGAATAAGGTGGACGCGATCAGCAGCGTGTTTCGCGAATTCAAAATGGACATCATTGGGCTGCGCTGTCGTACGGATGACGTTGACGGAAATGCTGTAGCGGGTGCCGACCTCGATGAATTTGGTGAGGCTGGGGGCTCGCTGACGGCGGCAGAGAGGCAGGCGATTGCGCTGGAGGCGTTGTCGCCCACCTATTCGCTTGCCGAGGCACGAATCCATCGGCTGCTGACGGCAACGGTTCGCCAGCATGGCTGCAGCTTTCGCGTGCCGTACAATCGCGTCTACTGGAACTCGCGCTTGAGTTTTGAGCACACGCGGCTGGTGGATCGGATGGGACCGGGGGACATGCTGTTCGACGTCATGGCTGGCGTGGGCCCGTTCGCTGTGCCTGCAGCGAAGAAGGGCGTGCAGGTCTTCGCCAACGACCTCAACCCTGTGGCAGCGCAGTACATGAAGGTGAACGCGGAGCTTAACCACCTGCCCGCCAACTCCCTCCGTGTATTCAACATGGACGGGCGCGACTTTCTGAACTCGGTGCTATTTGACAGCGTCACCAGGGCTGCGGATGCACCGTTCCCAGGACACCTCTGCACCGGCCGCCGCCACGTGACCATGAACCTGCCAGCCATTGCAGTCGAGTTCCTCGACGTGTTCCAGCCACTCTCCAGCACCTGTGCTCCCGCTAGCGAGCAGCAGTGCAACGCGTCCGCCGCAGCGATCGTGAACGAACGGTGGAATCACTTGCCAGCCCACGTGGATCCCAACGCCATCGACCGCTGCACCCTCTTCCACGTGTACTGCTTCTCAGCCGCCGAAGACCTCATCACCGACGCCGTGCGGCAAGTGGAGGTGAACCTCGGCTACACTCTCCCACCGGAGAATATCGAGGAGACGCTCATGGTGCGGGACGTCGCGCCGACGAAGCGGATGATGTGCGTCAGCTTTACACTGCCGCCAGCCTTCTGGGAAAACCTGCTCGCGTCGCGGCCCGGCCAAGGAGAAGAACCACGTGGAGCTCACGCAGAGACGGCCAGCACGCTCGTGGAGGAGGAGGAGGTGGAGCAAGCCGCAAAGAAGGCCAAGACAGATAAGATGTAAGAGCGAGACGCAAGCGCATGTGTGCCTGCATCAACGCGTTGCTTCGTTAAAACTCTCTCGACTACGCAACACGCAGCAGGGAGGGGAGCAAAAAGTGGCGCCAAGCGGAACAGGAGGAGGACAAGGAGGTGGCGCTGGCCGCGAGGCACGCTTGCGGAATGTGCACGCTCTGCGGCATCCGATGCCCGCGCGCCCGTGTGCATCCGTGCGTGTGTGTGCGCGCCCATCCTGTGTTGATGGGGTGTGGATGCCAGTTTGACTGACCCAAGGCGCACTGAGGGGCTTGGCCGCTGAATGTGATGCGTGAATGCGATGGGCGGGTGGAGGTGTCATGGAGAGCGGTGGATCGGACCGGATAAGGGGAAGAGGTGGCCATCCTGCGCAGCGGAGGTGGGTGCATCCATTATATGCGGTGCTTCACAATGAAGAACAGAGCAGCGCGCGCGAGTTGTGCCGGAGCTCCCTTCAGTTATCCCTATCCACTTCCCTTGTGCATCTTCCCCGCGCTTCTCCCCTCTCGCAATGCTTTTGTTCTGCGCTGCTGCCCCCACCTTTTATCTCGACCTCTCAGCCGCTGCGCCAGACGCCGGTAATGACGTGCCCACCGCTGCGTTGCCCTCGCCCTCGCCCACCTGTCCACAGATGGCGGTGACGCCGTATCTCTGCGCAGCACGGACGAGTATGGGAGGCGGGCTCGGCGACGGCCTGTCGGCTTCCTCTCCCCAGCACCTTCTAACGAACCCATAGCGACCATGCGGCCTCTTCCACTGGTGCGGATCGAAAGCGTCGGAGAGGCCAAGCGCGAGAGCAAGGCCCACCCGCAGCCGTGACAGCAGATCGGAAGCAGTTCGACATAGCAAAAGAAATATCGAGGGCGCGGGAAGGGGGCAACCATTGACACGTGTGCGACATCTGATACAGCCCCCCCCCCCCCAAACACACACACACACAGACACACACACTCGTGTCGCTCTGAGCCGCGCCACTGGTGGCGAGATCGCTCGTTGTCGTTTCTCTCTCGGTACGATGGTGCCCCCTTTACTGGTTTTGGGTGGTGTTGCGTTCGTTGCTGTGAAGTCCTTCGCCGCAGGGCTCGATCTCTCTCCATCGCACGCAGGTGAGGCGCGTTGGCGAGCCTGTCAAGCCATCCCTATCGGCCCCTGCTCTCTACACTTACCGATGCCAGTTGATGCTGGAGGACGTGCCGGTCACCGACAGGGACGCACGTGGAGCGGCGTCCCCGCACGAAGCGGCGTGGCAGGAGGGGCAGAGATGTCAGGGCCTTTGTCACACCACCGTGTCTATTTGGCGCCCTTCCGCTTCTGCCACCGCTGGCGAGGCGTGGCGCGGGGGTGCGGGGCGCTCTTACGGGTATTGCTGCCACATGGTTCCCTCGGTGTAGCCTGCGGTATCACATCCGCCATCTGCAGCGCTCTCTCCATATTACGTTCGTCATGCTGGCTCGTCTTCGAGCCGTCCTCACTCGTTGATAGGCCATCAAACACCGATGCATCCACACAACCGCACGCGCCGAGCGGCCACCACCATCATCACCATCACCACGTGCGAAGAGAGGCAGGCGCCCGAGGCCCGCGCCAGCCGAGGCGAGGCCCATTTCTCGTCACAGGGAGAAGACTAGGGCCGACCAGTGACGGACTGCGTCACACACACACGCACATCCACATGCATACACATGCGTGTGTGTATACACGGCGTTGTACCTCCTGAAAGCAGACCGAGGCGCTATCACGCCCCCTCCCGTATATCGCTGCACCGCTTCTCTCTCGCCTTCTCGACTGCGGCAGCGGCTTTCGCTTCGAAACCTGCGCGGCGCAGCACCTCTTTCTCTCACTCGGACCTTCGTCTACTTCTGTTTCTCAACCTCCTCGCCTTCTTCGCCATCACCCACGATTCATCCCCGCACTGCCTCTGCGCAGTGCTGCCTCAGAGGCGGTGAGCCGAGGGACGTACCACACATCCGCATCTTCCCGGTGCAAGAGGGCGTGTGGAAGTCGAACAGAGGTGGGGGGCGCTTGTTGTGTGTGCGTGCGTGTTAGAGGTGTCGTTGATCACAGGGCAGGGGGTAAGACAAGGCTTGCTTGCCCCCCCCCTCCCCCCACTCCCCACTCCCCACTCCCTTCCCCACACGTGAGCTTACGGACTCTCTCGCTGTGCACGTACATGAAGTCGCTGGACACCTCTAACTCGCCTTGTTTTTTTTTTTTTCTGTTCCCTACCCCCGCCTACGACGACTGACCACACACATACACCCACAGGCACGCACGCCAGTCATTGAGTGCCACAATGATGAAGCCATCGGCACTCGATCGCATCCACGTGCGCGAGGATGATCCCAAGGAACTGTTTGAGATTGTTGAAAGCGTTGGCATCGGCAACTTTGGTGTCGTTCTCAAGGCCCGCAACCGCGCCACTGACGACATCGTTGCTATCAAGCAGGTCCCGCTCAGCGACACGGACAAGGAGGATCTGGACACCATTGTGAAGGAGGTGGAGATCCTGCAGGAGTGTGACCACCCAAACATCGTGCGCTTCTATGGCACGTACCATTCGATGGGGGTCCTGTGGATCGTCATGGAATACTGCGAGGGCGGCTCTGTGGACACGGCATACGACCTGCTGCGCCGTCCGCTCTCGGAGCCGCTCATCGCGTACGTGTGCCGCCAGACCCTCCTCGGCCTGCGCTACCTGCACGAGCGTCACGTCATTCATCGCGATATTAAGGGCAGCAACTTACTGCTCACCAAAAACGGCCAGGTGAAGCTGGCGGACTTTGGCGTTAGCACGGAGCTCAAGCACACGCTGTCGCGGCGCAACTCCTTCATCGGCACGGCGCTCTGGATGGCGCCGGAGGCCCTCACGGAGAAGGACTACGATAGCCGCGCCGACATGTGGTCTTTGGGGATTACCACGATCGAGCTGGCGGAGGGGCAGCCGCCGTACCTCGGCATGCACATTGCCCGCGCTGTCTTCTTCATCCCTCTCAACGATCCGCCAACTCTGCAGGCCAAGGAGCGCTGGTCGCCGCAGATGAACATGTTCATCCGCCGCCTGCTAACCAAGGACAAGGAGCTGCGCCCCTCTGCGGCCACGATGTTGATGGACCCCTTTGTGGATCCTTCCGCCGTCGCCTCGCAAGAGGAGATGGCCGCAGTTGTGGAGCAGCTCCTCACGCGGCGCCGTTCCATGGATGAGCGGCGGGACGGCAACAACAAGGGCAGCAACACTTCGGCCATGACGATAGTCACACGGACGTCTTCCGTGGTGGGAGCCATCGAAGGCGCGGGCGAAGAGGAGGGCGAGGGGGTCGCCGCCATCCCTACCGACGAGGCGGCTGCCCAGTGGATCGACGAGCACGTGGCGCCGCAGCGAAGAGCTTCGCCAGCTGCTGGTCGGGTAGTTGCGAGAGGTGGTGGAGGGGCCGTCGCTGCAGGGGCTGCCGCTGGCGACCGCGGTGCCCCGCTTGGTGGGCGGCTGATGCTGCTGCCGCTGCTGCACCTGGAGGACATGTCCTTTGACGCACTGAGCGGGGGTGGCCGTACCCTGTTCTGCGGCAGCACCGCTGGCGTCAGTGGCTGCGCCGGTACTGTAGGAGGGGCGACGCTGTCGTCCGGTGGCGCGGCAAACGGTGCCGCGGGGGGCGGGCCACGTGTAGGTGGGCCTTGGGCCGCACAGGCGGCGCTAGACGGCGCCTACACGGGAGATGGCAACGGCAGCACAACCATGATGGCCAGCGTGAACCGTTACTGTCACCCGTCGCACCTGCTGCCCACATCGGGCGGCGGTGGCGTCACCCCGATGGTGTCTGCGTTCCCTCCGGTGTACGGGCCGCCTTCCCACGAGGCCAGAATGGCGGCCGCGGCTGCCCATGGCGACGCGCTAGCCGAATCGCTCCACTTGCTGGGCTACAGTGCCGAGGGTGTCTCCCCACTGTATCTCCGCTGCTTCGAGACGACCACGCTGAACACGGTGCGGGAAGTGTTTCTGTACAACCAATACCTTCCGTATACACGCGCGGTTTCAGAGGCGGAGGCTAAGCACGCGCAGCGGATGAAGCTGCTCTGCGGCACGGTGCTGAAAAACGTGTACGCGGCCACGTGTGAGAGCACGCGGAATGCGTAGAACAAAGAAGACAAGCAGGAACGGGATGAGGGTTGGCGGGGGAGACGCGAGTTGCTGATGCTGATTGGAAGGAGGTCGAAAAGAGGCACTGCGGAAACGCATCAGCGAGGGTGCCGAAGGACGAGAGAGAGCAGCGCCCCCCGTTCGCGTCTGTGCCTCGCGTTGGCCAGGTCGCCACGCGAGGGGAGGGGGACGCCCCTGGTGCTTAGGTGTGGTGCGATGCGCACTCGCCGTGCGTGCGTGCACGCCATGTTGCCCTTTTCTCCACTCTCTTCTTTTGAGGCACCGGTCACGGCGCTCTGCACCTCCTCCGCTTGGGCATATTCGACTCGCATTATCGCGTGCCCTGCCTCTGACGCACTTCCTGCGAAAACACACAGGAGTGCACAGCTGGCACACACACGCGCACACACACACAACTGCATTGGCAGGCCAGGCGCCGTGGCTTCTCGTGCTGCGGCTTTGGCTTCCCTCCCACGCTAGGCAGGCGAGGTCGCCTCCCCTTATCCCGTAGCGCGGAAAAGCGGAAGCAATGAACGGACACAGCATCGAGGACATTGTCGAGATCGAGGACTACCGCGCCCCCGCGGTTGAATCCACCATAGGCGATATGGACAAGGAAGCCCTTCGTGAAGAGCTGCGTCGCCTGGACGCACAGAAGGCGGCCCTCGAGGCGAAGCTGACGGATGCACTTCAGTATCTCGCATCGACCCCTGTTGGGCTTCGCGGCCGCTTGCTTGACGATGAGGGGTTCCCGCGAAACGACTGCGACCTGTACGCGGTTCGCACAGCCCGGAACACGGCCGACTCCACGCGCAACGACCTGCGCGTGCTGAACGAAAAAATATACAGCCTTCTCAATGAGCTGCACCTCCAGACGCAAGAGGAGGCGCAGCTACAGATGGTACAGGACGCCGCTGCCCGCCGACAACGACAGGCAGCGGCGGAGAAGCGGGCGCAGCGCATGGCAGAGGTGCAGCGTGTCTCGCGGCTGAAGCCGTGTCTGGTGGTGGCGAAAGTGGACGCCAATAGCCCAGCGGAGGAGGCCGGCCTCTCCGTCGGCATGCAGATCCTGCAATACGGCGCCGTGACGCAGACGGAGCTGATCGCGGAGGGCCTGCAGGCGCTGGCGAGGGAAACATCCACCCACGAAGGGGCGCCGATTGCGGTGTGGGTGCGGAAGCCAGGAGAGCTGCAAGATGATCCGTCCGAGCTTGTACTGGTGCCGCAGCGCTGGCAAGGGCCCGGGCTGCTCGGCTGCGCCTTGGACATGGTCGGGGACGAAGCTCTGTGTGAAAGTCGCTGATGGGAGAACACGCTTTTTTTTTCCACCTTTCTGGTGTCTTTATGGACTGTGTCTGGGAGTGCTCTTCTCATTCCATGCATACGTGCTTGTGTGTGTGTTTATGCGTGTTGTGGTGCGGAGGGCGCAGCGGCGCTTCGCTATGCCGCCGTTCTCACATGACGGGCCCGCATGATCGCATTCAGCCGTGCTCTGACTCGTCATCTGGTGCTGCACGCATGTGTGCGGCTTTCCGCGTGCCCTCTTCAAGAAAAAAAAACGCTTCTTTCGTGCGCGCCACTTGCGCTGACACGAACTGCGAGAGACGTGCAGCCGGGCCGGCCTGTCTGCATATAGGCTGGTGCGCATCGTCTACTGCTGTACATTGGGGTGCGCGCCTACCGGGCTTAGGTCATACTCGCACTCCTGCTCAACGCCGACATCTCTACCCTTGTTCCGTCATGAGGCGGAGGGCCACTCATCGATAGCGAAGCGCACGCTCGCACACCGGAACGGCGTCGCATCCTTTCTCCCGTCCACGAGCCGGCCTTTGACTGTGCGCGCTACAACTTGACTGACGCCTCTTCGTCCGCATACCTCGCTTGTACTTCACATACCGCGGGATGCATGATCTGCACACACGTAGACAGCACACGCACACACACGCAAACACCGCCCCAGAAGTCAGATCGACGGAGTCGAATATGCGGACCGGCTCGATGGCCGCGGTGTGCCCCACTTTCCCCTTCTTTTCGCTCCTCTTACAAGCCGACACTTGCAACGAGACGGAAGCCGTCCCCCACCTGCTCATACGCGCGTGCGCAGCCGCTCAGCGGCTCGCACAACGTGAACCTTAGTGTTCCCTCTCATTTTCTTGATGTGCATTTTTTTATTTGTGCTTTCACGCGTTTTATCCCTCGCATCGTTGCGTAACACTGTAAGCCGCGACAGCGCGCGCTTTACAGACAGAGAGCCAGGGCCAGCATGAGAGAGAGAGGGTGCCTGACAGACTAGAGCTTAACTATTCCTTGCGAATTTTTGTTTTGTGTGTGTGTGTAGAACCCCATACTCGTGTTGTATAGTCCTGCTGGAGTAGTGGTTCCCTCTCATTCTCGCCCATCCTCGTGGCTTTAACCCGTCGTTTGTGTCGCATCGACCATCACTGTCGGCCCTCCACCCCCGCCCTCTCTGGCCGTCTTTTCGGCTCCGAAATTTGTGTATTGCCCAAGTCGCTGCTTCACGTGCGCGTTCGGGTGGGTGCAGGCGCGCACTTGGCGTTCTTCTTTTCTTGTTTTGAAGAAGTCATTCTCTACAGAACCCTCACGACTGCTGCCACAGTGTCAGCCTGTCGCCCCCCGCTCGATACAGCTGCCGCCTTCCAGAGCCGGGGCGCCGTAGCAAGCACCGCCCCCGCTTCGGGCTCCTTCTCACGTGCCTTTCTGCCGGCATGGCGACTAAGGAGAATGCTGGTCACAATATGCCAGCGCAGCCGCTGCGCTACGGCTCTCTGATCAGCCTCTATAAGCAGTCACTGGACGGCTATGTCGTGGCCACCTCATCCACGGAGGCGCCGGTTGGGCTGCAGCGTGACACCCCCGAGACGCCGCTGCGCCACGAGCACACAGTTTTGCTTTTGCAGCAGGGCGACCCTGTCGAGCCAAGTGTCAACCGGCAGCCGGACAGCGATGTGGTAAAATATGGACAGACAATCCGCCTCCTCCACTACGCACACCAGAAGTACCTCGGCTATCATGCCGAGCGCTACGCGGCGGGCATGAAGGGCAACCTCCGCGTGCTGCTCGAGACGCGCCGGCGGGACGCCAATGTGCACGAGCGCTGGCGCATCATGCCGCGGTATCGCCTGCGCGTGGAGGGCGAGCCCGTCGCTGCGGGCGACGCCATCATTCTCCAGGCGGCCGAAACGGAGCGTTACCTGAACGTGGCCCCCAACGTGGACGAAGAGGCGGCTGATAGCTGGTTCCTTGAGGTGAGCGTCGGGGAGAGCATCCAGGGCTTCCTGATACACCTGTACGACGGCGACTGCGCTCCTTCGAGGCGCGGGCCACCGCTGCGCTGCGGCGACTGCGTGACGCTGCTGCACACGGAGGAGCACAAGTACGTCCTTGCGGATCCGGCAAAGCAGCAGTGCGTGCTGCAGACGCCGGACTCAAACCCGGCGGAGGGCAGCGAGCACATGGTCGCGTGGTACGCTGCGTCGAAGGAGGAGGTGAGCTACCTCTCGTTGTTTGTGATCGAGGGTGCGAATGCGAGCAAGGGCGGCGCGCTGCGGACGCGCGGTGCGGGCAACGTCTACCGGTTCAAATCCCTTGCGTTGGGGCTGTACCTGCAGTGCGGCGAGGTTGCCGCGGTAGAGTCGGCGGAAGGTGGCGGCGCTGGCTTGGGGCCAGGCGTGCGGCAGGCGTCGTACGCGCTGTCGCTGACGCCGCATGCGCGTTCTGCGGGGACGCTGTTTCAGTTGCACTGCGCATCGTCCAACGCTGAGGAGTTCCTGGGCAACGGCGGGCGCGTGTTTCTGAGTTGCGTGAACAGTGCGAACCAGAAGGTTTGGGTCGTTGCTGGCGGGCCCGTGGCGGCTGAGGGGGAGGACGTGCGTCACTCGGAGGTGACGATCGCGTCGCTTGCGCACGGTGCGAGGACGTACGGGGTCGTGACGCTGCTTGGGCGCGGGCTCAAGTCAATGCGCGACGGGCTGGAGATTCGGCGGCTGCAGCCGATCGCACTGGAGGAGCTGCACATGATCCGCAGACTGCTGCCGCCGCTGCAGCGGTACGTGCGTGAAATGGCGTGCGGCGTGGGTAGCCCGCACCACGTGCGGCAGGCGCGGGAGAAGGTGCAGCAGCTGCATCAGCTGTGCCACCGCCCTGCGGATCCCGACGCGGAGAACGTTTCCGAGGAGCTGATGAATGCGGGCAGAGCTTGCGGCGGCCACGGCGCCGTGCTGAACCCGGAGTGGCAGAGCAAGGTTTTCCAGCAGGGCGTTGGCGAGCTTGCGCTGCTTGTTGTGCGCGCGTCGCTGCAGTGCCCGCACGTGCATGCGGAGAAGCTTGGGTCGCTGGGCATGGTGTACCCGCAGGCCGGCTGCAGTAATGGTGCCGACAGTGTTGCGGCAGCGAGTAGTTTTGGCGCTGCGGCTGGCGGTGCTGACGTGGCAAGCGCTCCGTCTGCTGCGTCGGCATCGGGGGGCTCGTCGTTGTTTGTGCCGATGCGGTACAGCGAGCTGGGCGACCTTGTGGACGCGTGCTTCGAGCTTGTGGGGGTGCTTTTGTACAACCGGCCTCGGTACGCGGCGGCGCTGCAGAGTTACGCGGACTTTGTGATGGAGTGCACGCGCTACGTGCCGTCTGCGCTGCGGTGCCTTGCTGCGTTCTACAAGGACAACCCTGCGCTGGTGGAGCTGCCGATGGCGCGGCACCGGCTGGAATTCTTCTTGGAGATGCTGGCGAGCCGCCGCCACAACCCGGATGTCTTGCACATCCTGCGGCGATTCGCGTGCTGCGGTGGCGAGGGCATGGTGGAGGCGCAGCGCGTGATTCTCGACTGCTTCACGCAGAACCGCGAGATGGCGCAGCGGGTACTTTGCCCGATGAAGTGGATGCCGCTGCCTGAAGGGCTTGAGACAACACGTATCGCGCAGATGCCACGGGCGGAGGAGACATCAAGCGTACTGGCCGCTGCAGGGAAGGAACGGAAGGGACTGGTGGCGGAGGGTGGGCCGACTTGTGTGGAGTTCGCGGATACGTTATGCCAGCTCAGCGCTGCGCTCTTCACCGACACGCGAGAGGCGTCCGTGGCTGGGACCGTGCCTGCGGGCGAGTGTGACGCGTCCATCGGAGCCGCGTCGAGGCAGGCGCCACTGTCGCCAGCGTCGACTCTCCCCCCTTGCAGCCCAGCGGCAGCGGCACCGGAGCTGAGCACCTCTGTGAGGGCAGTGCGAGAGGTGCCCATGGTGGGTATCCCAAACTCGCTCTTCGAGGAGCCCGAGTTCAGCGACTCGGCTTCGTTGGCCGCGACGACGCAATACCGCGCGAAAGACAACCCGCTCGGCCAGCTTCTGCAGAAGGCCGCCGATGCCCCGGACGTGAACGGGACCACGTACTTCCCGCTGGAGGGGCTGCTGGCTGTGATGCCGGACTGGCCGGAAGTGAGGGATACGCTGGTGCCGTACCTTGCGGCGCAGATCCACCTGCTTGCTGCGCTCGCGTACGGGGAGGGCCACGCGCGGAGCCGGCCGTTCATCTTTGAGTGGGTGCCGCGCGCCGTGCTTGCTGAGTCGCTGCAGAGCGAGGCGCTGCCGAGGCGCCTGCACGGCGCGCTGCTGGAGCTTTTTGCGAAGGTGATGGTGGACGTGGACGGTGCGCTGAACATCCGGGAGCAAATACAGAACATCCGGTGCGTTGTATCGTTGCCGGGCGGCGGCTGCGGTGCTGCTGGTGCTACTCGTGCCGCTGTGTCGTCGTCGTGCCAGATGGCAATGAGCAAGGTGCCGCAGGAGCTTGTGGCGGCGAAGCGTTTTGTGGTGCGGTACATGAAGGCAACGTTGATGAGCGACGACGACAGCGTTGCTGCGGAGTACCTTGCGGCGCTGAACCTTCTGGACGCGCTTGTGAACGCTGGCGCATTCCAGTTGAGCGAGTACGAGACGCTGATGCGACTGGTGGTGCGGTGCGTGGACCCGTCGTGCGATGAACAGCGAACATACCTGGAGATGCAGCCCGTCCACGACTGTAAATCCCGTGCGCTGCAGTTGATGAACCTGCTGATCGATGTGCTCCTCGTGCGGGAGGCGCTGTGGCTGGTGGACTGCTTCCGGGTGTGGAGGCGGCCGACGCGCTTCAGCCAGCTCGCGCACATCAACTTTGCCGCCGCGTTGCAGCAGCGGAGCACGGAGAAATGGAGAGTCGTGGATGGGGGCGGCGACGGAGCCGATGAGGAGCCGGGCCGTCGCGCGGACGTTGCGTGTGATTGCGACCTTGATGGCGTGTACAAGGAGGAGGAGCGCGAGGCGCGCGAGGAGCTGATACCCATCGCCGAGGCGTTCACTGCACTGATGGAACTGGCAAACTGCAGTCGCAGCTCGATGCTTCAGCGCCAGGTCATCTGCGTCTTCTTCCGCGCCACCAACTTCCTTGAAGAGCTATACGCCACGGCGAGCCGTGTACAGCTGCTTACGTCGGAGGACAGCATCGGCTTCTACGCGGCCGTCAACCGCACTTCGATCGCGGTAAAGCAGCTGGCGAAGGCGTCGTTTCGCCGCTCCAACACGATCGCGCTGGCCAACAGCACGCTCGATGCGCTGGACGATCTTCTCTCAAAGCCGACGTCCGGGACCGTCGCCGAGAAGCTCTCGATGATGCAGCAAGTCGGTGTGCCCCTGCAGCTGATTCGGATGCTGGAGCGCGTGTCGGTGCCTGTCAGTGAGGCGAGCCGCCAGCTCGTCTTTAAGGCAGTCGCTGTTCTGCAGACGATGGCGCAGAGTCCCGGCATCCGCGATGAGCTGCGAGAGGCCGTCGTGGGCGCGGCGCCGCTGGCGTATCAGAACACCAACTACATCTCGCTGCTGCGGACGCTTTTCGTGGCCGAGGATGATGATTGCACCGAAATGCCGACGCAGATCCTCGCTGATGTCGTCAGGTGCCTGTACAGGGAGCATGCCACGTTGACCGCCATCGAGTTTCTGAGTGATTGGGTGGCGGCGAAGCGCTCATCCGTGCACGTGATGGCGCAGCGGCAGCAGCAGGTGTGGCGTGCAATCGTGTCGGACCAGCAGGCGGAGCGGTGCATCCAGCTGCGGCACGGCTGGTGCAGCAACCAGGGCCGTGAGCTGCGGGAGCGGCTTCTGACGTCGGACGACTGCTACGCGGCGAAGGGGCGCACGCGCACACACCTGGATCTGTGCCGACTGCTGTATCTTGTATCGAACAAGAGCGAGTTTGTGAAAGCGGAGACGGTGCGGCAGGAGGTTTTCGGGCAGAACAGCCTGGACGCGCTGCTGCAGGTGACGACGGACGTGCTCGTGCCGGTGTACTTCCGCTACCCGTACGTGCAACTGCTGCAGGCGCTTGTGCTTGACGACGCGTGTGCTGTGCCGTCGCTGCTTGCGCACCGCGACTTCCCTGACTTTGTGCGACTGTGCATGATGGACGCTGCGCGGTACCTGCAGCTGCTTGGCGGGCGGTGCGCGCTCGACGAGGTGAGCGAGGAGCTGGAGCGGCGCGAGGGCGCCACGCTGTGGTGCGTGCCGAAGAACGAGGCCGAGGAGGAGATGGAGGAGGCGCTGTTTGGTGCTGGCATGTACGAAGACTTCTTCTTCGGCCCCCTGTGCGCGTTCACGGAGCGTGTGTGCGCGCGGTATCGCGGCGCCATCTCGCAACTCTCGAACCGCGTCCGCTCCCAGCTTAGCGTGGTGGTGAACGAGCTCGTGGATGCCATGTGCGATGTGCTGCAGTTCTTCTTCAACATGGAGGATGGCATCCTCAGAGGCGCGCCTCACAGCGCGACGGGGCTACCCAGCGCAACAACTGCCCCGTTTCCGGAGGCGCAGTGGTCGCTCGCTCACTTCACTGCATTGCGTCAGTGCCTGCGAGTGGCGAAGGACAACGGCTTCAGCGGCACTGCCCGGTGGCGTGGCGACCCTTTCAGCAGGCTGTACGCACGCCTGGCCGCGTATGTGGGAGCGGCGGCAAAGCCGCCCAATCGTGCAACAGCTGCCGTGAGCGGCGAGAGCTCCGCCGTAGTGACGCCGGGGGTCGTCTTGAAGGGTGGTGACAGCTGCGCGTGGAACAGCCCCATCGAGGCAGGTGGGGGCGCTCACGTGCTGGCGAGCAAGTGGATGGATTACCTTCGCTCCGTTCTTGCAGACGACGCACGGATGGCGGAGAAGAATCAGCTGATATCTGGTGCCGGCATCCTGCTGCGCTGCGGCGCGCGCGGTGCCACGTTCATGCGCACCCTCTTCACTGTGCTGCCGTCGCTGCAGCACCCCAACGTCGTGCACGCCCTGACGCTGATCCGGCAGATGGTGGTGCTGATGCCGAACAACCCGTACGATGACAGCGTGCTGCTGCCGCTTGAGGAGCAGGAGTCTGACGTGCCGCACATCACCGTGACGACTCCCGTGCAGTCGCGGCAGACGTTTCTGGCGCGGTGGGCCGGCGACGAGTCGCTCGAGATGCCGCTGCCGCTGTTGGCGCTTGTGGGCGAGTTTGTCGGGTGCGACAAGGCGGACGCGCAGCGTGCTGCGCTGCTGGCGGGGTGCACGCTGCTGCAGCAGGGCCACCGCGGGATGCAGGAGTGCTACCGGGCTTTCTGCCGGCGCAGCGCGAACGACCGCCTGCTGTGCGTGCTGCGCCACCACTTCCTCGACTTCAAGGACAGGCTCCGGACGTACCACCACGCACTGTCGAGCGGGAGCAGCCCGTCCGAGGCGAGGCACTACTTGACGCAGATGTCGAACTGCCGCCTGGAGCTGAAGCTGCTGCAGCTGCTGTGCTCTGGCCAGTATGCACCGCTGCAGACGTACCTTGTCTCACAGCCAGAGAGCAACATCTCAGTGAACGTTGTGGAGGCGCTCGTGGAGCTGCTGTCGATGGCACCGAAGACGGCAAACGAGGTGACGTCGGACTTCATGGTGCAGCTGCTTTCGACGATCGCGGAGGCGCTACAGGGCCCGTGCGCCGCGAATCAGGACATGTTCGTGGCGTACAACGCGGCGGACTACTTGACCTTGCTGCTGTCGAAGTTCGACGCCTCTGCGCACGAGGATGCGGCGCTCACGGCGGTGGAGGTGGTGCTGCCGGCGGTTTCGTGGCATGAGGCCGTGCTTGGTGGAGGGCGCGAAGGGACGTCTCCGACTGCCACCTTGGAGGAGAGGCGGCGTCGCTGCTGCAGCTTACTGCAGACCATGGCCTTGTCGACGCTGCTGGCGATGATTGAGGGTCGTGACGACTCGCGGTTAGCCTCGAAGCTGGTGTCTACTGTGGACCTGTCCTTACTCACCACGGCTATGGATCGCAGTGCCGCTAGCTACGAAGCGAGACACGGCCCCGTAGAGCGGAAGCAGTACAATGGCCTCTCACGAGGCGACATTTCGGGGTCCGTTGCAGCCTTGCGCCGCTACTTTCGCGACTACCTGCACAATGATTACCCGACGAGCCGCGAGGAGCTACAAGACGAGCTGGCGCTGGCAGTGAGCATCTACGGGTTCTTTAGAGCGTGCCACGACATGCACTTCTTGACGGCAACACGGCTGCGATGCGGCAGCGGCGGCGGCGTCGGCGCGGAGGACTTCGCCGGGGCGTTGGATGAGTTAGTGGACAAGAAGGGCCAGAGCATTCGGCAGGTGCTGCGCAGAAGTAAGTACTACCGCCAGGTGTCGACGAAGCTGGCGAAGATCGAGATTGTGCGAGACGGTCGTCTGGAGCGCGTGTACTTCCGCGCGCTCAACTCGGCGGTGGACAACCTCTTTGAGTTCCGCCGCACGGCCCTGATCCAGACGGCAGTGCGCACCAGCGACAACGAGCGCATTCAGCACTTCTTCAACGAGACATCGGACGTGATTATGGAGATGAGCTGGTACAACAGCATGCGCCGCTTCTGTGCTGCGTACCTGCTGAACTTCTTCCTCCGTGAGATCAACGCATTGGGCTTGTTGATTGTCTTCAGCATCAACCTTGTCATGGTGATCGGCATTCGTGCGCCGACTTCTCCGTACAGCTCCGGGACGCCGGAGGGCATCGACCGCGCCTTGGTCGGCCTCGGCATTGTCGATATGTGCGTGCAAGGCGTTCTTCTGACCCAGGCCCTCTTGGGCCTGGCCGTGGTGAACTACAAGATCGGCTGGCGGACGTGGTATTCGCGACGACAAGAGGAGCTGACGAGGATGAGCGACGCCGACATCGCCGTGGATCGGGCTGATGCGCTGCTGCGTGGCAAGCAGCGCCTGATGCCGACGTGGTACGAGCGGGTTTGGTTGAGTGGGTACTACGCCTTTTGGCACGCTGGCTTTCTTCCGCACTTCTTTTTCTGCTTCGTGAGTGTCATGGGCTTCGCGCAACATCGAATTTGGTATGCGCTGCAGATGATGCAGATCACCATCAACAGCCCCGTTTTGGCCAACCTGTTCGAGGCACTGCGGGCCAACCTCAAGCTGCTCGTGCTGACGTATGCCCTTCTGCTGACGTTTGTGTTGGTTGGCGCCAACATCAGCTACTATAACTTCTCTCAGCTGTTCGATCCACTGGGCGCGCGCTTAAACGGCTTCAACTGCTACACCCTGTCGCAGTGCTTTCTCGTGCACGTCGACACGCTGCGCAGCGGTGGAGGCATTGGCGATGTCACTAACTGGCCTGTGTTCTACTCCAAGGACGGCTACGCGTACTGGGTGATGTTCTACCGTATTGCGTACTACCTCGTCGTCGGCCTGGTCGGCGCGAACCTGTTCCTCGGTGTCATCATCGACAGCCTCACGCAGCACCGCACCCATCAGCAACTCATCCAGGCGGACCAGGAGAAGAAGTGCTTCATTTGCGGCATTGAGCGCAACGAGTTCGACATAGTGCGTCCCGGCGCGTACAGTACACATGTCGCGGAGGAGCACAACATGTGGCAGTACATCTTCTTTCTGCACTACCTCTCCAAAAAGGACGCAAACTCGCACACGGGGCAGGAGGCGTACGTGCAGCAGCTGATCGCGCAACAGGACCTGTCCTTCTATCCGATCGGACATTCTCTGACGCTGCGCTTCAAGGACCGCGGCGCAGTGGATGCGCAGATGACCGAAGGCGGCATTCCCATCGGCGGCGAGGAGGAGGCTGAAGACGGTGTTCCGCAGGTGGTCGCGATGGCTACGGAGGCTGGCGGTGGCGATGATGCCGATGGAAAGGGGGCGGGCGGTCATGGCAAGAACGGTGGCGGAGCCCTCGACGGAGCAACGGCTCACCTTATCTCCAGCCTGGTCGAGGCAGCGCTTAAAGAGGGCCTCGAGCCACTTCGGCGTAGCATAGAGAAAACAAACGAGCGCATCGAAGAGATGCGCGCGAACCTGCAGCACTGACTTCAAGAAGGCTTCTCCGTGTCGCGCAGCGCCGGCTGCTGTAGCGACGGCGTCTGCCACCACACCCGCCGCCTTCCTTCTATCGGCGAAGGCGATGCGGCAGAGTATGTCGCGAGCAGCGCCTCGGAAGCTGGCAGCTCCGCAGATTTCTTGTCCTCTTCATAAGCGTCCCCGCGGGATGAAGAGGACATGCTAAGCTGCCCGGTGTGGAGGCGGCCGGAGCGCTTCCTTGCGCAAACCTGCGGCGCCAGACTCCCTTTCGCGCCCCTTCTACTCCCGCCTTGAGCCACGAGTGCACACTTGCGTCTGCGTCTGCGTTAGAAAGCGTGCACTCTCGATATGCGGTGCTCTTGTTTCGTGGCTCCTCCTCCTCCGCTGCTGCTGCTGCTTCGCCCTGTGTGGCGTGCGCGCTGACGGGCGGTGCTGTGCATCTCTCCGGTCGCTCCTGTTCCCAAAGACGCACTTTTCTCTGTGCGCCACAACACACACACAAACCCACACAAACACACACGGAAAGTGGAAAGGCCGACACAGCGCAGCGGGCCGCATCTGCGCTTGTGGAGGCGTGAGTCGCGGCTTCGGCTAGCGGCTCTCCTCACCCCCACCGTCTCATTGCTCCGGGACTC
Organism: Leishmania donovani; assembly: GCF_000227135.1. Lineage (NCBI taxonomy): Eukaryota > Euglenozoa > Kinetoplastea > Trypanosomatida > Trypanosomatidae > Leishmania > Leishmania donovani. Next base: position 89,068 of record NC_018243.1, on the reverse strand, counting down.
CACCTCTTCCTCGGCTTGGCTCTCCCGTTTCCACGCGTGCGTGCATGGAGGGGGCCTGCTGCCGCGGCGCGCGCATTGATCCCGTGGGCGGTGGGCGGATATGATGGCGCCTGCGGTGATCAGGTGCGCTCTCTGCTTCGGAAAGGTGTTACTCCCTACCCCATGCTCGTCATCACCGCTTGCCCTTTGCGTTTCGTATTGGCTCGCTGCCTGCGCCCCTCACGGGGTCTGCCGGCACCGACACTCCTTCCCGTACTTTTCCGGCTACGCTCAGATGCACATGTGCAACTGCCGCTGCCTCTCCACCACCACAGATAAGGTAGTACACATGCCCCTGCCTCTCTGCTGGCCAGGATCAACAACGAACCGTATCCAACGTCGATGCTCGTGCGGTCGTCATGGTCGCGTGCATCGAAGCCGACGCGCCACACGTGGATGGCGCTGATGATGGATGAGTGTGCTACCATGGCACCGCTGGACATCGCCGTCTTTGTGCAGCGCACCTTCGAAGACAGCTGCCTGGTGTCAGCTAAGGGTTCAGCGGGGCGGACGGCTAGCATCGCCAACAGTGACACGCAGTCTGCAGTCGTGACGCATCTGAGCTCCTCGTATGCCTCTTCTTCGCCGCGGGCGGTGCCTGCACCACTGCCTGGGTTGATTGCCGGTGCGCCGGCGGCGAAGGCGCGCGCGTGGGCTGCAGTGGCACGCCTCCTGTGTGAGAGCGGCGACTGGGTTCGCGCAGCTGCTGTCGTCGATGGGCTTCCGTTGTCTGTGCAGCGGACTACCAGACACAAGGCGGTGAGAGATGAATGGCCGCTGCCCCCGTACGTGAGAGAGACGTGGGGGCGGGCACCTGATGCACTGGCGGCAAATCAAACGACGGCAAATCAGGCGACGGCAGCGACGCCGCTCTCTTCCACCCCCGCAAAAACCGCTGCAGGACCCGTCCAGAGTTTTGCCTCACAGCCGCGTGAGGCCCTCGCAGCTTGTCGCACCGCCGAACTTGTGCGCGTGGCCTACAGTTTGAGCCGGCCGCGCGCGATAGACGCCACGTCAACCCTCTTTGCCGATACGCCGGCGGCATCCCTGCCAGGGCTCAAGTCGGAGCAGCAGGCGATTGTTGCGGAGCTGCGCCGTCGTGGTGCCGTGTTGGAAGTGGTGCAGTGCGTTGTCAACTGGCAGCGACGGCACCTCGCACTCGCAGACACGGAGGAGGCGACCACCGCCACGTCGGCCGACACACGTGCGGACACGTTTGACGGGCTGAAGGCTGTGAAGGCGGTGCTCTTCCCCTTCGCGCCCCCCCGCGGCGGCGCACATCAGCTGAGCGGTGCGGCGCGTGCCGCCGATTCGGCGTTTGGGCGTCGCTCCGCTGAAAGGAGCGGTCGGCCGCCGCTGTACGCGCTCGCGCATCTGCAAGTGATCCGCCAAGTGGCTGCCAGCCACCCCATCATACTCGCCCGGTGCCTGCGCGACAGGACCGTCGTGGATCGACTGCTGTGCCACGCAGGCGAGGGGGTTGTTGCTGAGGTGGCCCTGCTGTTCATGAGGCACATCGCAGGCGTAGGCAGCGGCGGAACGGATCGAGGACCACCGGCGCAGACGCCTCTCGGCGAAGGTGAAGGAGTTGGAGCCGAGTCCGCGAAGGAGTCTGCCGCGTCTACACGTTTGCCAAGGTCACGCACATCCAACCCCAGTGTGTCTGCCGCTGCCGGCGCCGCATCGCTGCTCTCGCAGGCTGCGTCGAAGCCCGCGCCATGCGAAGACGTCGCAGCCGCGGAGACGTGCTGGCGGGCACTGGCGACGCTGCTCTTCCCTCTCCACCCGTACATCCATGCCCAATCCAAGACCGGCAAGGAAAAGTTTCTGTCGGCCTTGTTTGCCGCACTCGACGAGACGAAGCACATGATCGCTGCGGACCGCGTGCACTCCAGACCCACGTCGAGCGCCGCTGGCGGCGTGGTCTCTGTATCGCTACCGGCACAGGGCAGCACGAGGATACATCGCGGCTGCAGGACGCTTGTCGCGCTTTCCGACAAGGCGCGCTATGCCATCAAGGCCGCAGTGGAGTCGGTGTGCTCGCCGCTACTGAGCCACGAGCCACAAGTGCGCTTTATTCGCCTACACATGTTTGGCCAGCTGGCGAAGGCTCTCGGCGATCTGGGCGTGCCTGTGCCAAACGCGCTGGCTCAATGCCTGTTCTTGTGCATGGCAGACACGGTGACCCCACCATTATTTTCGGGCGCTTCGGACACCTCTAGCGATTCTGTGACCAAGTACCTCTCTTGCGCCCCATCGGTTCGCTGGCTGCACGCGCTAGCCATGCTGGAGGCTGCCCATGAAGCGTCAGCGTACCGCGTCTCCGCGGCTCACGAGCGCGCGATCCTCAGCGGACTGCAGAGCATCTCCATCACGCACACGTGGACCTCTGCCCTGCGCACCGTTACCGCCTTCGAGATGAGGTACCAGCTAATGCCTGACGAGCGCACTCTCCCAACGCTCCTCCTCAACCTCAAGCAGCAGTCGTGGCAGGACGCCTTCCGCGTGCTACGGTACATTCCTGGTGGTGAGGCTGACCATGCCTCGCCGTCGGTCTTACGAGACTTGCAGCTGGTCGCACTCAAGCACGCTTCGTGGGTGGTTCCACTGCGCCTCATGACGCACCTGCAGCACCGCCAGGCGGACGGCTTCATGAACTACCTCTACTGCTTGTGTGCGGCAGCCCGCAGTGGGAGGACAGAACTGGCTTTGCACTTCTTTCGGTCGCTGAGGCACGGACGGGGCCGGCACTCGGCTTTGCTTTCGCTCTCGCCGTACAATGAGCTGACGGTGGCCGTCGCGGCGGTGGCGATGTTGGACTACGGCCAAGCAGAGGCGCTGGTACCCTTCAGCACGCGTGTGGCAGCCATGCGTGCGGCTGGCGACACATCAGCTGCAACAGTCGAAGCGGCGGCGGAGTCAGGCGGTCTTCTGCTGACAGTTGATGGACAACATATGACTCAGGCGGCGCACGCGTGTGCGCTACTGGCGTTGCATCGCCATCGCGATTTGGCGTCTTTCCTACAGGAATGCGCGGCGGCGTCGCTGCCGGCGGTGCTGCGGCGGGTGGTAGTGCTTCACTGCCTTCTGGGACTGGGCCACCTGCACGCGCCTGTGCGCCTCGTCTTCGACATTATCGGTTACCAGGGCAGCATGCTGCCAGTGAATGGGGTACCACGTTCGCCGGGGGCGGATCAGAGCTCCGAGAAGGCGTTCCTCACCGCTGTGGCGGCCGATCAGCAGCGCGACGGCACTTTTGAGACGCGGCAGCGTGGCACGGCAGAGCGTCGCCAGCGCCTGTACATACCCGTCGCGCACCAGCAACGCCAGAAGAAGGCGCTGGCGACGGCATGGGGGCTGTTCATGCGAGACCAGGAGGCCGCTCTGCCGCCGCATGTCACTCGCCTCGTTGCAGAGTCCATGGTGGAGGAGGGGGTGGGGGCTGAGTATCTGACAGCGGCTCTGCTGTAGAGGGGGAGAGTGCTGGGGCCCCGGAGACTCACTGATGTGCCCGTGTGCGGCGCTCCTGCCAGCGTCCTTTTCGCGCCTTCCTCCTCCAAGCTACAAGGGCCGCCCCACGCGCCTCTTAGAGCAGATGATGGGGCGTGTGCGTGTGCGCACCTGATCACAGGACCATACAACGAAGAGCTAGCAGCGTGCGCAGCGGTGCCGACGTCAGGGCTTCACGTCTTCGCTGCTGACATCCATGACAGCAGCGTGGCTCCTGCTACCGTGGCGTTAGACGGAGAGAGGGACATGCAGGAGGGCATGCGGAAGCACAGCCCGCTGCGCCTGCAGCGCGCGGCTACTGCCCACTCGCACTTGTATCTTGCACATGCAAATGCTGAGATCCCTCTTCTCGCGCGCGCGCCCCCATCACTGTCTTCACACACACGCAGACACATACTTCCTCACTCTGTGCGTACGCCTCGTCAACGCCTTTGCCATCATGACGAACGCAAAGATTTTCATAGACACCTGCACCACCCCTCCCTCCCTCCCTCCCTCCCTCCCTCCCTCCCTTCATCCCCACAAAACACACGTGCGCAGTTCCAGCGATAGGCCTACACTCGCATACCTGTACACAACGATAATCTCCGCACCCGCTTCTCTTCGCGATGAAGCAGGGGAAGTCCACGATGGAGCGACTCCGCGACGCGTCGCACGTGTCGGACCTGCCAACTATTATCAAGCTCATAATGAAGCGAAACATTGACATCAAGAGGCCTGATCCACATGGCCGCACCTCACTGCACTACGCCTGCATGAACGACAACAAGGTGTTGGTATCTTACCTCCTCTCTCGTGGCGACATTGATGTGGACCTGAAAGACAAGGACGGCAAAACGGCGCTTCAGCTGACACCGGAGACGTCACGGAGTGACATGCGGCTTTTGTTTTCCAAGATGATGGCGAACCGACAAGCGCGCGAGCCCCAGTCGACGCTGAAGGGCGTGGAGGCGAATGAGCAGATGCTGGACGATGATCTGCGCGAGTCCGACAAGGTGAGCCCCGCCACCATGCGTAAAATCTTAGTGTGCCTGGTGCTGCCGCTGCTCTTCCTCATCTTCTACAACGGCATCGTCTTTGCAGTCCAGTTTATTGCGGCGACGCTCTGCTTCTACTATTTTGCAGTGGCGTACTTTGTGTCTGAGGTGGCTATTCGGCCGCCGTGGTACCATCACCACCCCGGCGCAAGCGCCCTGACCATGAAGGGATGCCCCGACTACTGGCAAGGGTGGATCTACGACCCCAAGACGGACTTCGGCCTCGATTACGAGGATGTCGAGTTCTCGTCGACCGACCACTACAAGCTCCGCGGATGGTACGTCCCGCCGCCGCCGGGGAAGGCGAGAGAGATGGGCATTGTCCTCGTGCACGGCGGTGGCCGCGACCGTCGCTCATGGGAGCGACATGTGCCATTCCTGCACAATGCCGGCTACGGCTGTTTGCTGTTCGACTTCCGCGAGCACGGCCTGAGCAGCGGCAGGATGCGCGGCTTTACGTTTGGCATAAAGGAACGCTTCGACGTCGTAGCGGCGTGCGATCTCATGCAGTCCAAGTACGGCTACAAGCGCATCTGTGCCATGGGCACCAGCGTCGGCGGCTCCTCGGTGGTCATGGCCGCCGCCATCGACAAGAACATCGACGTTGTCATCGCCGAGAACGCGATCACCACGTCGGCGACGCTACTGGATCAGCAGATGGTGATGGTGCTCAGCGGCTACTTTGCCCAGAAACGCTATAGCGTGGAGCTCTTCCGGCTGTTCCGCCGGTGCGCCACCTTCTGGCTGAACTGGCGCATCGGCAACAAGCCGTCGAAGCATTGCCAGGCCCTGCACTGCATCACCAAGATATCGCCGAGGCCGATACTGCTCATGCACGGCATGAGCGACACTGTGGTGCCGATGCGCCACTCGGAGATTTTGTTCGAGACGGCCCTGGAGCCGAAACAGCTGTACTTGTGTGAGGGCGCCTTTCACTGCGGCCTCTACAACACAAAGCCGGACGAGTACGAGGCTACGGTGCTCGGTTTTCTGGATAAGTACGGCGCCACCTCACCACCGTCCTCACCGTCGCCCCAGGAGAGCAAGAAGGATCAGTAGGAGTGTGCTTCCCATAGCCCATCTCGGCTCCCCTCTCTGTGTATGTGTGCACCAGCCTGTGCGCATGTCGCGCCGCCACCCAACACCACGATTCGTGCCACTATACAACGCGCGCACGCGCCGTCCGTTATTTTGTTAGCCGTTTCTTTTCGTTAACCCGGTCATTTTTTGCCCTTTCCCGTCTGTAGCCTTCTCTGCCACTGCGCGCCACGCTTCTCCTATTTTTCGTTTTCCGGTGTGCGGTTTGGTGCGCGTGCGAAGGGGGTGTCACCGGATGCGCTGTGCTCAGTGCTGTGGATGTGGTCGGCGCTTGTAGGCGAGTGCGCGTGTCTGCCGTTTTGTCTGCTGCCTCGAGCATCGCTCACCCGCCCACGCACCAGCGCATCGTTTTCTTGTCGCGCTCGTTGCCTTCTCCCCCTTGTTTGTACCGGGTTGCATTGGCTTCAAGAAGACACGCACGCGGATGCACGCATCGGGCGGAAGCGCCCGACTGAAAACTCAAGAAAGGAGACGAAGGGTCCGTGGGAGGGACAGTTGAGTGGCTTGAGTGAGAGGTCTCTTGCCCGCATTCTTCCGCCCTGTTTCCATGCGCTTCTCTACGTGAAACTTTCTTCTCCGTCTCCTTCGTTGTGCTTGCATGCACGCCCGCGGACCTCATCTATCGACTGTGTGCGGCAGCGTTGACATTGGCTGCTGCAGCTGCCTGATGCCTTTTTCGTGCACCCCCTTGACTCTTCGTTTCTGTGTTGCGACTGCTGCCTGCTTCACGGTGGCGTCTCCGGGTCGTCTCTGCGAGGGTACGTCCTGTCTCTGGAAGTGCGTTCGCTCGGTTAGGATGCACACGGTAAGGGGCGTATGCCGGCCGGTGGATGCAATACACCGCGGGGGAGAGTGTGTGTGTGCCATGACAATGCCGTGGCCGGTGACTTAGTGTGCATACACGTCTGTCCCATCCCGCCACACCGCCACACCTTCCCATTCATACACATGCATGCTCTATTCATAAGTGTCTGTGTGTGCCTTGCGCCGTGCTTCGTCAGCTCCTTTTCCCTCGCTTGTGGGGCCTCGTCTGCCCACCCCGCGCTCTCCAGCCTCCACGACGCTTTCTTTCTCACATACATCTTCACGCCTCCCTCCTCCCGCCAGTTGACTGTGGTTGTCGTTATAGGGGAGGGAGGAGGGAGAGGCTCATTGAGCTTCTCGTGCTTCTGCGTGCAGTCGGCCAGCTAGCCACGATCGAAGAGGCCCGCTACCACACTAGGATGCAGGTGCCCAAGCGGCGCCCATTCGTATTGAGAAGCAGGAGACCTGAGGGAGGAGAGAGAGAGAGAGCAGCCACGAAAAAAAAAAGCGCGCTGATTTCGTTACATCTTCGCTGTGCAGGTCTGTGCGCTCGTGTGCTGCGCGTCGCTTTAGAGGCACACAGCGACATGCCTGTGTCCGGGTGTGTGCGTGCCTCTCTCTGTGTTTCCAGACGGACCACTAGCCCCTCTTGCGGGGTGCCGCCGCAAGACTGCGGCCTCGCCGTCTTGTAGATGATTTTCTCACCCTTTCCCTCATGCCGCGTGCTTGAGCCACAGCTCAGCGCCGGCACATCCGGCATGCCTGGCTTCCCCCGCTCTGTGTTTTGCGTTAGTCTCGACGTATCCTAATCTTGCTCTCTGCTCTTTGCCATGTGCTTGCGTTGGCATGTAGTGCACGACGTGCTCTGCAGTGTGCCTCCTCCACCTCTGTGACAGTAACCATCCCCTTGTTTGCTAGCAAGTCGCTCAGACACTGCCGCGGACCACGATTGCGGCAACACGGAGCGCCTCTCTCTACTCTTTCCACAGCCGACCCCCCCCCCTCTTCCGAAACGCACACGCACACGCAAGGTGAGCTACTCTCATTTTTCTAGTGCGGACCCGCGTGCTTGCATATGCGCTCCTGTGATTCCCCACATCGCATTCTCCGTCCCGTGAATCCGTCGGAGGGCTGCAGACACCCTAACAAAACCCTCAGCTTTCCCCCTGTTGCTCGTCCGTCCCCAGACCGTTAAGCGTCGTGGACGTCTGTAATCGTTTCTCTTCGGTTGCTATTCACTCTCTCACTGTCACTGCCTCGCCCTCCTTCGCGCCGGAAAGATGGACATCAACGGCACCATTGTGGACTGCAAGCGCAACGGCACTGACGAGGTCATTTTCCGCTTCCTCATCCTTGACGCACCGAGCCCGAGCAGCCTGCCCACCTACGTGAAGCTCCTGCAGCGGCAAAATGTGCACCACCTCGTCCGTGCCTGCGGCCCCACCTACAATGCCGAGCTGGTGGAAAAGAACGGCATCCAGGTGCATGGGTGGACCTTCGACGACGGAGCGCCGCCAACGCGGGCGGTGATTGACAGTTGGCTCGACTTGCTATCTCTGGAGGTCGGCAAGACGCCGCCGGAGACTATCGCGGTCCATTGCGTGGCGGGTCTAGGACGGGCACCGATCTTGGTTGCGTTGGCACTGGTGGAGTACGGCAACATGGCTCCGCTGGACGCCGTGGGCTATGTTCGAGAGCGGCGGAAGGGTGCCATCAACCAGGTACAGCTGAATTGGCTCATGCGATACAGGCCGCGCCATCACCAGGCGAGTGATCGTTCTCTTGCCTGTACCAACTGCGCTATCATGTGAAACGCGCCAGAGAGACGAGGTGGCGTGTGCCCCTGCGTTTGCGGGTGCTCGACAGCACCGTTTACAACTGCTTCTGTGGAGGGATGGCTGGAGACACGAAGGAAGTGATGGAACGCGTGCCCCAGTAAAGTCTGGAAGGAGGCTGCGCGAGCGGCGATCGCGAAGGGAAGATAGATGGTGGCGGATTGGCAGCATCGCGTTGGTTGTTCCCCCCCCCCCCACAACCCCTTCGCACACACTGCCCTGCCGCTTCTCCTTCCACTTCTCACTCTGTCTCTCACGTCTTTGGTCTCCTCTGCAGGCCGACTAACACTTTTCTTTGTTGTTTGTTGTTTGCGCGCGCGCGACTTCGTTCATGTCTGTGCCGGCGCTCACGCCGGCTTCAGTGGTGGCTCACGACACCATTGCTTTCAGTGTATGCGCTTCCCCGTGCATGTGCTTGTGAATGCGCGCTGCCCCAGGACGGCGTCCCTGATGATGACGAGGGGGGGGGAGTGTCTAAGGGCGCGATATCACAGTGCTCAGCACACCCGCTCTGTGTGCGGAGAGGCCAGCCCCTCCCCCCTCCTATATCCCTGCCAGTGCCGAACCGCTTCTCTTGGTGACAGGGTGAAGTGGCGACGGCGTACGGGGAGGGGGGAGGGGGAGGCCCGTGCGCGGTGTCGCTGCCGCTGTCCGGTCGCGGGTGGCGTTGTGCGTCGCGGCGACCGGCGACAGTGTGAGCACGTTTGTGCCATTTGTATGTGGTGTGCAGGTCCGCCATGCGCCTCGAGCGTATCCCACCCGGCCGTCACACTGCCTACTGCTGGTGTGTGTGTGTGGGGGGGGGGCGAGTGGCGCTGGAGCCATGCCGCCGTGGCAGCTAGATGGGCGCGACGCAGCACGGGCAGAGCAGAAAACACCTCTTATGCCGTTGTGTTGCTTTGGCGGGAGGGATCCTCTAACCCGTGCGTGCAGGTGTTTCTGGGCTGATGCTTGTGAGCGTATGTTCGTCTGCTCGGAAGCGCCGGTGTCTTCGAAAGAATTCGCAAGTGTGCAGGCGCATGCAAGATGGCGCCGAGGGAGAGCGAGAAGGAGGACTCCCTCGAAGTCGCGCGTTCCACCCCTGCGGCGGGGCGCTCCCATGACAGGATGCGTTGTCTGTCGCACGCGCGAAGGCGTATCGCACTTCGTCGGCGCCCGCATCAGGCAGGGAGGAGGGGTGCAGCTCGTGAGGTGCCGGCACTGGGCCTCTGTTCTTCTCGCTGCCTTCTCTCATCACCCAGCGCGAACTCTCTGCGCTTCGATGGGCACTTGAGGAGATCCCTCCACCCCCTCCCTCGCCCGGCTCACAGATGCCGACATGCCAGTCAGCGGCAAAGGACGCGGATAGCTGCTGATTCGGGCCATCGGTCTCGGTGCCTACGCGCGTTTCGGCGCACAGGATTTCTGTGCCGAGCAGTCGGCTTTCCTTCTGGTGAGCGTGGCACCCTCCTCCTCGTCTGCCATCGCTCCCGTGCTGCACTCCCGGTGCGTCGCCACGAGGGCGTGTAGTCGCGTGGCGCACATCCCTTCATTCACCTCACCCGTTTTGCTCTCTTTGGTCTTAAGTCTCCCTCCGCTTCATGCGTGTGTCACGGATCAGGCGTGTATCGCGAGCAACGCAGCATCTCCCACCGGAGCTCGTCACATACGTGGGCTGTGCGCCTTTCGGCGAACAGATTTGTGGGTGGGTAAGCCGTTCTAGATGCAGTGACAAGGATCATCGTTCACCGTTTCGGGCGCACTCGTCAGTGGAGAGACTGCCCTCACCTGCACCTGTTTAGTTGTTCGTTATGTCGTCTTTTCCTTGCTCTTGGGGTGTGCCCGTCATGTCCTCTGATAGCGACACGGAGGGCGAGGCACCGTCGGCGACGCAGTCGCCTGTGGACTGGAACCGGATCGAGCACAAGTTGGCTAATCTGCCGACGCTGGAGCGGCTTCTGCAGGAGTCGGATCCAAACGACTTCTCCGACGCGGATGTGGAGGAGGCGTCGCGATTTGTGCGCGATATCGTAGCGACTGCCCCGCAGTGCAACACAGACATCGAGAAGGCTCAGCGTCAACTTCAAAGGAAGTACCGTCGCGTGTTCAAGAAGTCACTGCTACTCGCGGGGTACAAGCACCTGCTGCGCGAGTCTATGGCAGCGGCGAATGGCGTCAACATACTTGCACAGCCACACCAGGAGAACTGTGGCTCTTCTGGTGCACTCACTGCTGCTGTTCTCCCGGACATGGAGGACGCCGTATCACCGCCGGCCCCGTCTGCGTCTGGGACTTTGCCGTCCCCCAGTCTGAAGACGCCTGTGGTGTGTCCAGTGCTGGAGCGCTACCTCGTGTTCAAGGCTCCGCGTAGTCAGTCCGGCGTGCTGGTCGTTACTGTGTTCACCTCCGCTTACCCGGACGGGCAGAACTTCAGCTGCGGGTGGAACTGTTATTACTGCCCCAACGAGCCGGGTCAGCCGCGCAGCTACTTGCTGAACGAGCCCGGCGTGCGGCGGGCGAATCGCCTCGAGTTTGACCCGTACCGCCAGTTCGAAGAGCGCGTCCGCTCTCTCGTGGCGATCGGCCACCCCGCCGATAAAGTCGAGCTGCTGGTGTTGGGCGGCACCTGGGAGAGCTACCCGCGCCCGTATCGCGAGCGCTTCATCCGCGACCTCTTCTACGCGGCCAACACCATGTTTGATCCTCCGCACGCTCCGCGACGGCCACCGCTGGACCTGCTCCAGGAGCAGCTGCTGAATGAGTCCGCGCAGTGCAAGATCATTGGAGTGACGCTGGAGACGCGGCCGGACACTATCAACCCAGATATGCTCGTGGAGCTGCGTCGGTTCGGCTGCACTCGCGTGCAGCTCGGCGTGCAGCACACGGACGACGGCATTCTCACCCTTGTAAATCGCCAGTCTACCCGCGAGGACACCGCCAATGCCATCAAGCTGTTGAAGGACAGCTGCTTCAAGGTGGACATCCATCTCATGCCTGACCTGCCCGGGGCAAGCCCCGCCGTCGATAAGGCCATGTTCGATGACGTACTCGACTCCCCGTATCTTCAGGCGGACCAGTGGAAGATCTACCCATGCCAAACAACGCCGTTCTCTGTAATTGAACAGTGGTACAAGGACGGCAAGTACACGCCCTACGGCCTGGAGAACTTGATCGACGTGCTGCTCTATGCGAAGGCGCGCGTGCACCCGTGGATCCGCATCAACCGCGTCATCCGCGACATTCCTGTGGACTACGTCCTTGCTGGCGTCGAGGTGGCAAACCTGCGCCAACTGCTCGCCCACAAGTTGCGAGAGCGCGGGGGGCGATGCCGCTGCATCCGGTGCCGTGAAATCAAGGGGGACAAAGAAGTCACGGAGAAGCTGAAGTCGGCCACCCTGCAGGAGCGGCGCTACGAGGCAAGCGAGGGGACGGAGGTGTTTCTATCGGTCGAGATGCCGACGGACGACGCGACCATCTTAGGCTTCCTGCGCCTGCGACTGAACATCCGCAACTGGGAGACACCGTTCGCGGAGCTCCTGCCGTGCGCGCTGATTCGCGAGCTGCACGTGTACGGCAATCTCCTGCCCACCTACGTGGAGGAGGCGGGCCGCTTGCATACACCCGCAGCCCAACACAGCGGCATTGGCCAGCGCCTTCTTCACCGAGCCGAGGCGATCGCCAGGGAGGAAGGGTACAGCCAAATCGCCGTCATCAGCGGCGTAGGCGTCCGCGGGTATTACAAGCGCCGTGGCTACCGACTCCTGGCCGCCCACCGTGGCGGCTTTCTCGTGAAGAACCTTGACATGGGCGATGCGTTGACTGGCGCGCCGACAACCGACCCCAAGGCTGAACCGCTCGAATTTTCTCTTGAGCGCGATGAGGCGTTGCTGCGGCGGGTGGCGGCAAATCGCACGACATCAGTCTCACCGATACCGGGTGGGGCACCGTCCCTCGGCGTAGCCACACTCGCTGCAGTGCGGACGCAGGCGGTTGCATGGTACGGCCAGCTGCGCACCAGCGTTGCGCAGTGGTGGTCAGCGCGAAAACGGTGCCGCGAGGAGGAAACCGAGTGGCCGCAGCGGAGCGACGCGGAGGGACGTGCTGAAGCAGCGGCGCGCACTCTGTAAATCGCACAACTCTTCCGCGGCCCTTTGCCGCCGGCTTTTCGTGCAGCGCGCGGCGGGGTGGTGAAGGGCTGCAGCGGCAGGGGGGGGGTGAGGTGCACATGCGCCTGACAGTGTTTAGATGATAGCACGAAAAGGAACCCTAAAGCTTAATCCGATCGAGTAGAGCAACGAAGACATTTTCAGCACATGGGAAGGCAGCAGCGCCACCCGAGCATCCATAACGTACACTGCTGAGGAGGGGTTTCGCTCGTTTCCGTGGCGCTCCTCCCGCTGATCCTGATGGGGCATGCTGCATATACCAAAGCCACGTTGTTGGAGAGGGTGGAGTCCAAAGCAGAGAGGGCCCGGAAGTCGACTTGCGCGGACGTCCGCGTCGGACTATCTGCTCCCTCCATCGTTGTTATTATTGTTTGCTTTTTTTTTCGCACGCAAGTATCGGCGCGACTAGTGTTGCCGCGGGCAGCAGCGTGGCCCCGTCGGCTCCCAGCTCTTGCTGCCGTTGCCGCACTACTGCCTCAAAAACCTACCCCCCTCTTTCCCTCCTCTTTCCCTCCTTCTCTCTCTCGCCGACTTCGGACTGCTCTTGTCTGCATGCGAACTTCTGGACATCGACGCTCACACACGCATCCACATACGCGTAATCACTGCGAACATGCGTGCTTATCGACGCCACCGTTGACACTTGCGGCACCGTCGCCTCGCCAGAATCCGCCATCCTTTCGCCTTGCAGCTTCGACTTCCTCCGTCCCTCGTCCTCCCGCCTCGATATACAGTGAGCGTTTTGCCTGTTCCACCCCCTATCTCTTGCGCTTCGACCCCGCATCACGCACGTAGGCACGTCTCCGTCATTGTGCTTATACCCGCCAGCTCACGCCCATACACACGTGCGCGCGTGCATCCATCGACATTGATCTAGAATACGCCGCGGAGCCGAATATCTCTTTTTCTTTGGTTCTTCTGCGGCTCATCACTTCTCGCTTCTCTCCACGTCGTGCCGCGCACGAAGCTTTCTCCTTCGTTTCGCTGGGAGCGAGCGCACCGTGCACCGTACGCGCCAAGCTGTGTACACTCGCACGAACGCCAGCAGCCAGTCCCTTGTAGGTGACGCAAGCGCGAAGGGCAATAAGAATAACCTAACGAAAAGGGCCCCGCCGTGAGTGACGAGGAACGTTGTCTGCCTGCCGCTGTGAGCGTTGAAGACGTACACCTGCGTAGGGAAGTGCCTTGAGTACTGTTAATTAGCTGTAAGGCACCGTAAACCCTCGTCGGGTATGGTATCACGCATATTCTGTAGGTCTGCATGTGCGATTTCCGGCTGTCTCTCCCTCTGTCTCTGAGCGTGAGTTCCGTAAACTCGTTCTTGGCTGGCATCGACCATTCCTGAAAAGGGAAGTGCGCGCGAGGGTGCGCATGCAAGTGTCTGTCCGCTAGAACGTATGTACATGCGTGACCTTGTCGACCGGCTTAGATTGTTGTCGCTGTTGCTGTTTGCTTGGTGATATGTGAACACCGTGCCATCGGCGAAGACAGAAAAGGGCACGGCAGCATAACCGCGCTCCCAGGAAAGCAACGCAGACTTGTACGCGCGCACGCAGCGATCAAGGAGTTTATTACTGAGCGACACACACACACACACACACACACATAGTTGCGAATGCACTGTCCCCCTTCGTTATTTCTTCGCTCTCTTTCTTCATCGTCCGCGCTCGCGCACACAGACGCCCTGCATCGTTGATTGTGCTTGCCTGCAGCAGCTCACGCCGCACCCCTCCTTCTTCACTTGTTTTTTTTTCCTGTTGTTGCATCTGCCTTGGGGCTAGCAGAGCCGCACCGGTGTAAGCCACCTTTTCTTGGCCTGTGTGGGTGTTTGCTGAACGAGTGTGCTCTTACGTTGTGCGCGTTGCCATCCGGACACTTCTCGTCGTCGTTGCCCGCTGCATTCCAGTGCGCTTGCCTGCGCGCACACAAACGTTTTTTTCTGTGTCGCTCCCTTCGTACGCCGCTCGCCCTGTGTGTGTCTCTTCACATCACCACTTCGTCTCTCTCTGTCTGTGTGGTGTTCGTTAACATCCCCGTAGCGCCCCTCTTTTCTGCTGCTCTCGTGTGCTCGTTGCACCGGTGTGCGTGTGGTGGATAGAGTCGCGTCGAGGAAACAGGTCTTTGGCTTGTGAGCGAGCGTGTTGTACCAGCGAAGGACGCCATCATCGCGCGTGCTTTCGTGGACGAGAGAGCGAGACGGCTCATTCACTTCGAAGAAACAACAAAAAAAAACAGAGAACGGGACCTTGTGAGGCGCTCCTGCCCCGCTGCGCATCCTCTTCCACTTCGGCGTCGTCCTTTTCCATCTCAGCTTCAGGGTCTGATCCCCTTCCCTGTCGCACACACACGCCCCGGAAGACGTTACAGCCATGGAGGTGAACGCTACGCTGATCGACTGCTGCGACCCGCAGAGGCCGTCGAGGGTGCTCTTTCACTTTCTCATCCTCGACGCGCCGTCCCCAAGCAACCTCCCGACATACATCAAGGAGCTGCAGCACCGCGGCGTGCGGCACTTGGTGCGGGTATGCGGCCCGACCTACGACGCCACCCTCGTCAAGAGCAGGGGCATTGAGGTCCACAGCTGGCCATTCGACGACGGCGCGCCGCCGACGCGCGCGGTCCTTGACAGCTGGCTGAAGCTGCTCGACACGGAGCTTGCGCGTCAGCAGGAGGACCCATCCGTGCCCCCGCCGACCATCGGCGTGCACTGCGTGGCGGGCCTGGGCCGCGCACCAATCTTGGTGGCGCTGGCGCTGGTGGAGTACGGCAACGTATCTGCACTAGACGCCATCGCACTGATCCGCGAGAAGCGCAGGGGTGCCATCAATCAGACACAGATGCACTGGATCACCAAGTACAAGCGTCGTCACCAGGGTGGGGGCTGCGTGATCATGTAGGCGCGAGCACGAAGGAGGGGGCGTACGGGAGCCATGCCACTTCCACACACGCACATACACACCTACCCGCATAACGGCATAAGGAGCCGCATAAGAGGCGTAGGTTGGCGTGCGGTCGTGTCTGATGGTCTCACCCAAAGCCAGAGCTTGTCTGTGCTCGGCGTCTGGCCCCCTCCCTCGTGCCTGTGCGGCGTATGTGCTTCACCTTTCCTTAGTTGATCTTCGTTTTTCGTTTTTCTTTTATGCTTTGGAGTGTGCGCGCGCGCGTGTGTGTGCCTTCCCCTCCCCTCCCTCCTTTTTCTCTCTGGCTCGTGTGTGCGTGAATGTGTGAGCGAGCACTGGGTTATGATGATGATGGCGATGTGTGTGTGTGTGTGCTGTCCATCATGTGCAAGAGGGCCTCCATCCCCCTCCCATCACCGTTGTGGTGCCACATCATCGCCGGTGCGCCCTCGCACCCCCCGTCCTTTCCTTCGTCACGTTGGCTCGTTTTTGTTCCGTCTTCGTTTTTTTTTGTTGTTGTTTCTACTATAAGTGTTTCTTTTTGCCTGGCTCGCTTCCCGTTCGCTCTGTCCACCCGCGACCCGCACCGTAAAAACTCCGCCGTCTGCGCACAGACCAAGTCCCGTCCTTGAACACAGCGAAAGGGAAGCGGAAATAAAAGAATGCGGCAATATTTCGTTGCTCATGAGATCTCGAGAGCGAGCGAGCGAGAGAGGGGGTGAGAGGGGTGCTGCACAGAGTCGGATACGCAACGGCGTTTTCAGCGACGCACTTGTGCCACATACCGAGAGAGCAGGAGGTGACACAGGAGCGGCGCTCTTGCCGGCAATGTTTCAGCAGCAAGGTGAGAGCAGCCGGTGCCTAGTTCACTTGCCTTCCCCCCGGCGCTGCGCTCTTCGTCTTTCTTCGTTGTCTCTCGCCGTGCTTGATGTATCTTTTCTCACATGCCAGCCATGATGGGCGAGCGTTCCCGATGCAGGTGCTCGAGCGCGCACACGGGCGCGCCGTTCTGCCTCTGTTTGTGCGCGTCAGTGAAGACTCGCCACCCACCGTTCCCCTTCCCGCAAGGGAAACGTACAGCGCTTCATCTGGTGTCAGGGTTTTGCATTTCTTGCTTTCTGCCACCATCGTGTCCCACCTCCACAAGCTGCTTCCGTCCGTCCCTCTCCCTCGCTACACACATATACACACACACACACACACGAACACGAACCACCACCGACGATCCACGCGCACGTACCTCCGCACACAGACGCACGTCGACGTGTATTCTTGCAAGTTCTGGATCGCCTGTGCACGTTGCCGTTGTCTGCAACAACGCGGGCAACTGGCCACGGCAAGCCCTTCGCCCTCTCCTTCCCGAATCCCTTTCTCGATCTCTCAGGGAATTATACGGAGGGGCCCTCCGTCCCTTCCTCCCCTGGCGGCACCGATGGAGCATGCACTGCTGCAGGTGGTGCACCTTTATCCACCAAAGACACTGCTCCGCTACGACGCCGCCGCGCACACAGAGAAGCTGAGACACCAGCCGCACCTGTACGCTGCGAGCTCCTTCGAAGACTGTGAGATCGTCGCTACGAATAAGCAGGTGGGGGCGTATACCGATCTGCTCGACTTCATCACCGGCGCGCAGCAGGAGTGCTATGCACTCTTCGGTGAGGATGATGCGCGGTGGTCCGTCGACGACCCTGTTGAAGAGGAGCGTTCCGCCGGCACGCTTGATAGTGGCAGTGTCCGCATCAACTCCAGCGAGTGGAGCGAGGGGGACGGCGACGATGCTAATGTAAACGGGGGTGCGCCGCGAAAGCGTAAGCGATCGCACGCGTAGTATGGGCGCGTGTGTGCGACGGCGGCACATCATATAGGCCGCCCTCAGACGAGCACGGAGAGAATTGCGAGCTTTTTGGTACTTAGATGCTGCGCCGTCATGCGTGAGGAGTGCGCATGCGACTCGACTGATCAGTTCCGCTGGATTTGGTCGGCTTGCTAATTAGTGATCATGCGAAGCGCCTTTTGCGTCGCAGAGCGCACGCGACGCCCTCCACAGGAAGCTATGAGGATGTGGGAGACGAACTGTTTTGTTGGCGAGATCGTGCGAAAAGTGGGAGGGAGGCGGCGGACGCACACGCACTCGCAAAATCTAAGACGAGGTAGGCGAAGCGAGGAGGCGGGCTGGGGCTGCGGGACGGGAGCGTACCAGTGCGATGCCCATCTCCGTGCCTCTCCTTCCCACCCCTCTTCTTAGTTCGCAGTTTTGCTGGCCGCAATGGTGCACCAGGCGCGCCCCCATCACACCATTTCAAGCCTTTTCACAATCCTGCCTACTTCTCTTTTCCATGCTTACCTGTGCATGCCGCATGCGCGCAAACTTGCCGCGCCCCCTCTCTCCACCTCCCTGCACGCGCGTACGCGCTCGTATGGTCGGTGGTAGTTCTGCTCGGCGCTGGTTTCAGTAGTCAGCATTCTGCCACCGTACCCGCTTTCACGGACATCTGCAGCTGCTCACCTCGTGCCTACCCTCACATGGAAGCCAGGCATTGACGTCTCTCACCCCATCTCTCTGCTCACGTGCCATCCATTACGGGACCCACTGACGGACCACATGAAAGGTTTGCGTGCCACTGTCCTCCTCGACCCGGCGTAAGTTCACGACCACGTCAAAGACGATCTCTCTGCCGAGGGTGTGCGGCGCGCGTGTGTGTCTTCGTGTTCCTCTGCGCGGACACAGAACTGATTGCGCTGCTCTCGCCTTCCACACCGATATCGATGTGTAGATACACAACGAGCACTGGCCGCACGAGTACATGTGCGCTCGCTACACACCACTACATCTAAGCAAGCGTTGTGCTGCGGAACAACTGCCACAGCGATCCGCCGACGAAGCAGGCCGTGGTGCCGCGTAAGACAAGCATTACGGAAGGGCATAGAAGAAAGGCGAAACGAGGCGTAGTGCCGCTCAAGGCTGCATATGACGGACGCTATCATCCACCTCACCGCGGGCACCGTGGCGGGTATGACCGGCGTTCTCCTCGACTACCCGCTTGATACCGTAAAGACGCGCATGCAAGTGAGCAGGTGCGCAAAGTTGCCCTGCCGCTACAGTCCCACGGCGGTCACGGCAGCGACCAGCCTGAGCGCTGCCGCCCCGGCGACGTACTGGCAGTGCGCCTCCCAGCTCTATCGGCGCGGCGGTATTCGATCATTTTACTGCGGCCTGAGTGTGCCGCTGGCAGCCCAGGGCGCCGAGACCGCCGTTGTCTTCTCGGTCTACAACGTATCTCTGCAGCACTTTCTGCGCAAGGAGCAGCTACAGCGCCAGGAGCAAGAGCGGGCAAGGCTGTCAGGGTGTCGGGGTGATCACAAGGCACGATCCCATCGGCATCAGCACATGCACGGCAAACATGA
Organism: Leishmania donovani; assembly: GCF_000227135.1. Classification (NCBI taxonomy): domain Eukaryota; phylum Euglenozoa; class Kinetoplastea; order Trypanosomatida; family Trypanosomatidae; genus Leishmania; species Leishmania donovani. The sequence goes on along the minus strand of NC_018243.1, from coordinate 70,295 downwards.
GCACCCCCAGCAGCAGCCGCATGTGTCTGTGTGGAGCTCGCCGGCGCACTGGAAAGCCTCTGCGTGTGCGGGTCTCGCCGTGTCACTCATCTTGACGCCGGTAGAAATGCTCAAGTGCAACATGCAGATGGAGAGCGCCAGGCCGTGCTGGAGGCGTCGCCATACGACGGCGCGCGGCCTCGCTCGTCATCTGGTGGCGACGCACGGTTTGCGTGGTCTCTACACCGGGGTGATCGGCACTGTGACGCGTGCTGTGCTCGGCAACATGGCGTATTTTGTGTCCTATGAGCAGTGCCGGGAGTGGCTGGCGCAGAAGTTTGCCTCATCGCTGCGCGATGGCGAAGCTGCGCCGATTTGGCACTCCATGCTCGCCGGCGGGATCAGTGGGTGCTGCTACTGGAGCGTCGCCTATCCGGCCGACGTGGCAAAGACGAAAATGCAGGTCTGTCCGACAGCGCGACAGCAAGGCTTTACGAGGACGCTTGCTAGCTTGTACCGCAGCGGAGGAGTGGAGGCGCTGTTTCGAGGCTGGGGTGTCACGGTGGTGCGAGCATTCTTGTCGAGCAGCATCGTCTTCACCACCCACGAGCACAGCAGCAGCACCTTGCGGGAGCTCTCTTCCGTGTATCGCGTGCTTGCGGGTGACAGTGCCGCGGCGTCGGCATCGAGCGCCGCCTGTGAGCCGGAAGAGGAGCTGATTTCTCACCGCTACTGAGGACACACAGCCCTGCCGCTTGTGGCGGTCATGGGGCACACACACACACACAGGGGCATAATGGTACTTTCAAGCTTCTTGCCCTGCTCTCTAGCGGACGAGCACCAACTCGGACCTTCCCCGCTCACTCGTGCTCCAAGCGCGCCTCTTCGACGTCGAACGAACAGCACCAGTGACTCTCTTTACCGCCCACCGCTGCCCCCTTCGGTATCCGTAAAAGCGTTGGTGGCGCGTGTGGCGCCTCTCTTTCTCTCGTGGTCTCTGTCGCTGCTTGCGTCGGCGGCGCCTCGGGCGCGCGCGGTCGTGGCCTTGATGCGGCTGCTTGCGGCCGTGTAACATATCACCTGGTGCTGCTGCTGCTGCTCTTCCTGTATGACCCTCCTCCCTTTTGTTCGCCGTGCGCCGCCTGCGCATGTGCTTGTGCGCGTACGTGGGCTGCGGCTGCCTTCGTGACCCTCGCCGTGTCTCCGACCTCGGCCCTTCTCCGCGACAGCTCTTCTTGCCGCCTCGCCGTGGTTGTCCAGATATTGCTTTTCCGCTCTGAGCCTGTTCTACGTCGGCGCTTCGCAGTACTTCGTATCTTGTTTACATCTCTCCGAGTCTCTCGTTTTCTGCAGTGCAGCAGCCACCGCCACGCAGGGCTTCTCTTTTTCTCTACTGTTGGTCTGCGTCCTCTTCCCCGCCACCATTGCCCCCCCCCCCTCGATCCGACGATTGGGCTGTCGTGCAAGCGGGGGGCCCCACCCCTCCTCCTCTGTGTCTCCTGTTCTCTCTCGTTCCATCTCTCTGTCTTCACAACAATGAAAGAGTGCCGTTGACAAGCACCAGCGAACAAACGGAAGCCGAAATCGCGAGAGAGAGACAGGGGGGGGGGGCAAAACAGTTGGAAAGACGGGCCCGATACGCTGACCTCGCTTATCGACACAGGCGCGTTGGGTGTGGAGGGCGACGTGAAGTGGATTGTCTAGGGCGACCTCTGATTACAGGTTTGTACAACGCGATTTACGGCAGCGTTGCGCGCGCGCTTTTTCCCTGAACATTCCCATCTTGCGACCATATGTGCCCAGCGAACCCATCTACCGATAGACCGACAAGCCGAGAGGGGGAGCACGGTTTTGGATATCCACACGCATACACAAACACTAACACACACACACACATATATATATATATATATGTGTGTGTGTGTGTGCATCGGCGCACGACGCATCCTCGCTGCTGCGACATGAGCACCGCTGACATCGTTATGCTTTTTCGCGTGTGTGCCTCTCCTCCTTGCCTCTATTTCGTTTGAGCGGTGTTTTGGGCGGGGGAGGACCGCGTCGCTGTACCGCTCTCGCTGCGCGGCTCTCACGATGTTTGCCCGACGCCTGTCTGCTCGCCTCCCCTCTTCCGTTTCGAGCCGCTTTTGTGTCTTTCATTACCCCGCACCTTAGGTCATCGGCGGCGTGCGGTGCACCCGCTCACAGAGAGCGAGAAAGGACCCTGACGACCTGCTGTGACGCCGTGACGTTGACGTTGTAAGTCTGCCTCCTGTCTACCCTAACGACATTGAGCACGTCCTGTGAGCAATGCCGCTGCTGCTGCTGCAGGTGGGGGTGGCGCGATAAAGGGATTCCTGAGCAGAGCGGCGCGATGCGCCGTGCCACGCCCCGCACGTCTCCTCTCTAAATCATAAAGTGGAGACTGTGCGTAAACATCAACCACTTCGGAGAAGAAAGGAGCGGTGGTGGTGACAGACAAGATGCACAGGCCCTCCTTCCACCTCGTTGTCACGGTAGCACGTGCATCGCCTTGAACACCAGCGTCTACGAGTGTGTATGCGTTTCCAGTAAGGTGCTCGTGTGCGTATCCTCGTCGATGCTGTCCTCCGCTCGCTCTCTCTCTACTTGGTCCCTCTCCCTCTCGTTATAGTTGTTTCTGTGAAGGCGCGATGCGTATTCTTTTTTCGTTCTGGTCTCTTAACAGTTTTCATGTTGGTTGCACATGTCGCTGTGGGCGTGTGTTGTTATGTGTCGCTCTCTCCCTTTCAGTTGTCTGTCCGTCTCCCGGTAGGTGCTTGTCTGCTGTATGCTTGAGACACACACACACACACACACACACACACAGACAGGGTTCGCCGAGTCCGCCGTCATGTATCTCAAGCACGCATGCGCTTCGGCCATCTATCTGTCTTGTGCCATGAGTGTGTGTGTGTGTGTCGGGGAGGGGGAGGTCGATGGGTATGTCGGTGTGTGGGTGACAAGGAAAGCGAAGGTGCTGCCAAGGATGAACAGCCACACACCGGACGCACCCCCTTTCCCTTCATCCATGCACCCCCTCCCCTTCCCCCAATCATGATGTTATCGTGCGGCACGTCGTCTTGTTGCGAAAGCGGGCAATAGCCAAAGGCAACGCCTGCTGCTGCTGCTGCTTCCACGAAAGACCCCCCTCCACCACCCTATCGTGGCCTTAACGCTTCCACAAATTTCACTTGTTTGAGTGCTCTTTCTATCTCTATCGATGTATGGGTCGCTGCCGCGGTGCCGTGCGCATGTCTTCTCGAACTCCCGTGCGCACAGACAGGCACAAAGGCCACTACATACAGGAAAAAGCGTGCGAAACGGAGGACCGGCGCGGCTCCTCTGCCCTCACTCCTCTTGTTTTCGCCGCCCACCAGCCCTCGGCTGCGTGTGTGTACGTGCTGGGACTTTTTCTTTCTTTGGACAGTGCTGTCTCCTAGAGCGTCGCGACACGCAATGCACATGGATACGACCACTTCGCCTACTCGTGCATGTACGGCGCTCATCTCGCTGAGCGCGCGCAGCGAGTACCACCTCGCTCATGCGCGCTCACCTCACGAATTCACTTTCTTCCATGTGAGGGGAGGGGTGGGGGCGCACGCATGTCTTACCGTCTTCTTGTTGAACTGGCAAAAAAGCCAATAAAAAGACAAAAACAAGAAAAACGAGAGGGAAGCGAAGAACAACACGGCCCCGCCCCTTTTTCTCCGACGCGCCGTGATGGGAGGTCTCCAGTCCGTGGTGTGGGTCTCTGCGCTTAGCGCAACAGCGTGGAGCGCTTCCGGCGTGCTCGATGACAGACAACTAAAGTGATGCGTCAAGTAAGTGTTTGTGGTAGGCACGTGCGTGTGCGCTGCCTGCGCTGTGAGTGCCCCTCATCTCACAGGGCCAGCTGCCCCCCCCGTCATTTTATCTACACCGCTTCTCGCTTAGTGTGCTGTCTATCTTATAATTTTGGTCTCAATGCAACGCCGCCATTCCTTCCCTCTTCCTCTGCACGCACGCGCGCGCATGGACACAGACACCGACGCTGCAGCATGCCGGCGCGACCTGCGCGCGTGGAACAGTGAGACGCACACACATACACACGGGTGCACGATCCCTGACGGTACCCTTCTCTCTCATTGGCGCGGAAGCCCGTCCGTCTCACGCGCTTGTGATTGTGCGACACAGCGGCGCTTCGCTGCGACGCTCGCACGCCTCTCCTCTTGCTGTTTTGCTGGGCCTCCTTCAGCGTGGCGGATGCCGAGCACCGCTCTACCCTTCCCTCTTTCTGTCTTGGCGCCCACGTAGACTTGGCTTGCGTGCGGAGAATTGCTGCGGAGGGACTCCAGTGGCGCCGCTGTCGTGCTCATCGTGGCAGCCAGCGCGTGTCTTCTTGTCTGCGTGCGTGCTCATCTGCTCTTGTCGACGTTGATGTGGCTGTTGCAAGCACGGCTGTATACATAGCTTGCTGCAGACACTCTACGCATCCCTTGCGGCACTCCCCAGAGCACTCGCTGGATGTTTTCGATACCGCCTCTGGTGCCGCTTCTCCTTTAGCCGTCGCTGGACCGTGGACTGGCTCGGGTTTCTTTGCTCGGGGGGGGGTGGGGTGAGGGGTGCTGGGCGATGGGTCTGTGGAACGATTTCGTTGCCGGCACTGCTGGCGGGTGTGCAGGGGTGCTGATCGAGCACCCATTCGACACCATCAAGGTGCTCCTGCAGACTTACGGGGGCACACGGTACACTGGCTACACGGACTGCGTCACTAAGCTGTTTCGACAAGATGGTGTCATAGGTTTCTACCGCGGCGTCACGGCACGCCTTTTCGCCTCCGGCTTCGAGCACGCGTGGGTGCTCGCGACGTACAAGTGGACGCTGCGCTTGATCGGTGCGGGTGATCGGCCCACTCTACCGCAGATTCTACTGGGCGGGTGCGGCAGCGGCGTGGCAGCGACGTTGTGCTTGACACCGTTCGAATTGGTGAAGTGCCGCCTGCAGGCCGATGATTCCAAGGGCCAGCGACGGTACCGCGGCTCGCTAGACTGTGCCCAGCAGGTTGTTCGTGAGCACGGCTTCAAAGGGCTATACAAGGGCGGATTTGCCATGCTCTGCCGCGAGGTGCCCGGCTCGGTGGCGTGGTGCGGCACGTACGACACGCTGAAGAGCTGGATGACACCAGAGGGCGTGCCGACGCAGAGCCTGCCGCTGTGGAAGCTGATGATCGCTGGTGGTTGCAGCGGCGTTGCCTTCTGGACAGCCTTCTACCCCTCTGACCTGGTCAAGACTCGCATCCAAGTAGACCCTGCGTACGAAAAGCTGAGCCTCTGGGGGGCGATGACGCGCGTGTATCAGAAGGAAGGCCTGCGCGCCCTCTATCGAGGCTGGACCCTCACGGCCGCCCGTTCCTTCCCTTCTAACGCAGTTATCTTCGGCGTCTTTGATAGCTGCAACCGCGCGCTGTCCTGTGAGTCCACACTGACGGCAGATGTGCCATCCACGTTGAGTGGGCATGGCGGAGCCTTGTGATGGCACTCCCGGCGCAGCTGGACGGTGTGTCGGCTCACTGCTTCGATGTGGATCTTCGTCTGTTTGACCTTTCTCCACCCCCACGATGATGACGAGGGGGGGGAGTGTCTAAGGGCGCGATATCACAGTGCTCAGCACACCCGCTCTGTGTGCGGAGAGGCCAGCCCCTCCCCCCTCCTATATCCCTGCCAGTGCCGAAACGCTTCTCTTGGTGACAGGGTGAAGTGGCGACGGCGTACGGGGAGGGGGGAGGGGGAGGCCCGTGCGCTGTGTCGCTGCCGCTGTCCGGTCGCGGGTGGCGTTGTGCGTCGCGGCGACCGGCGACAGTGTGAGCACGTTTGTGCCATTTGTATGTGGTGTGCAAGTCCGCCATGCGCCTCGAGCGTATCCCACCCGGCCGCCACACTGCCTACTGCTGGTGTGTGTGTGTGTGGGGGGGGCCGAGTGGCGCTGGAGCCATGCCGCCATGGCAGCTAGATGGGCGCGACGCAGCACGGGCAGTGCTTCGTTTTCGCTAATTGATTTGGCGGAGGTTAGTATGTTTGTGCTTGTGGGTGTCGCGCGTTTCTCTCGATCGAAGTTGGCGAAAATTCTCTCCCGTGTTGGTGAACGAGAGCCTCTTGCTGCCGTCAAATCCGTGGCCGGTGCCGCCTCCTCGCAGAGCGCGACTGAGTGTGTTGCTGCCAGCACCGTCTAAAGGCGGGGTAGGATGATGGCTCTTGCGCACAGTCACCTGCACGTATTCTGTTGTTTCCGTTGCGCTCTTTGTGATTCGCCAAAGGCCTCCCTTTTCTTGGTCGGGAGAGAGAAGCGATTGGGGCTTGCAGCGGCATCTAGTGGTCTGCATGCTTCGGCCGCTTCTGTGGCGTTCTCATTCCATGTTATTGCCGCCCTGGTTTTGGGCGGCCTCCGCCTCCTCACAGCTCCCCCGCTGCTTGTTAATCCTGCATGGATGGAGGTGATGGAGGTGCGCGCAAGTATCACGCGCGTGCGCGCATCCCGAACGCAGACTTCGGAGGGACCTCATTTGTTTTGCGCAAGAGGAATGCCTTGTCGCGCTGCAGTAGACACCACTCTTGTCTGTCCGTCTCTTCTCTCCACCTCTCTCTCCCTTTGTGCCTGTGTGTGCACACAGTCGCACCAAGTAACACGTCCGCGGTGCACTGTGTCGTTGCGTGCCCCGAGGCGTCGGTGACACCAAAAATCTCAAGCGGAGGGAGGGCTCACTGCCACCACCGCACATTCTGCGTACTCTCTCACACGCGTGAGAGCTAAGGAGGGGAGGGCGTGCGTGCCTGGCTGTCCGTGTGTTCTATCTGTGCCGCACCACTGGCGTTGCTCACTGTGCCCATCTCCGCGTGTATCTGTGCTGCCGTATTACGAGGAGCGCGCGGCACAGCGGCGAAGAAGGATAACGAACAAGGGCAGCGAAGAAGAGGCGGGGCACAGCCAAGTATGGGCGACGTGTTCCAGCAGTTTGCGTCTTTACTTGCCGAACCTACTGCCTCTCTCTCTCACTCAACCCTGACTCATCCCACAGCCATCAAGTGGGACCGCATTCTGCCTCGGCTACTCGACACACGTGTAGACTCGGACCCGCCTGCTGGACTTTGTCTTGCCAGCGCACACGCAAACGCCCTGGCTTTCTCACGGACTCTCCTCCCTTGCCTTCCCTGCCTCCACAGTGGTCATGCCTCGATCTCATGTGGACGAGGCGCAGCGCCGCCAGGCGTTGGCAGAGCGGCGGTTCCGTGGGCACCGCATCCGCCGTGGGCTCGAAGAGCTTGGCGACCTCGATGCTCCCAAGAAGCGCAAAGACGACGTGCCGCCCGCAGAGCGGGCTACCACAGCAACCACTCTTAGCGACTGCACCACGGACATCACCACCGCCGCGGCTCGAACCACTCCTGCCATCTTCTCCACCGTTTTTGGCGCGGACTGGGGTGAGTGGGCGGAGGTGAAGCGCGTGCTGTTTGACATGAACGCCACAGCGGCTGCGAAGCGGAGTGCGTTGGAGACCATCCATGTGTGGCGCCAGCGTGCACGCAAGGAGCGCGAGTTGCCGGCCTACGTGGAGTCGACGGAGATGCTGTTGGATGCGATGCTGCAAGACGAGGAGGAAGTGCTGAAAGATGGACCACTGCGCATGTGCTACGGCGCCGCCATTTCGCGCGTAGTGCACGTCATGACCGGCTCCTTTGCGAGCGGCGCCGCCGACACGTATCGCAAGCGCGCGAGCGAGATCGGCTTCCCTGAGGAGGCGGTGGAGGTTCGTCAGCGTGTGGCACACGGAGCACTGCCGCTGGCGTCGGAGTTGCGGTGGGTCTGCGGCTTGGTGCTGCAGTTCTTGTTCACGCAGTACTGGCTGGAGCAGGAGCGGCAGGTGCACCTCATGCAACAGGAACGGGGCTCCTCCTCGCCCGCAGCCGGCGCGCACCGTAAACCACGACAGCGACAGCCGGCGAGAGCGAGCACAGCCACACCAGCGGTGGAGCCAAGTGTGCCTGCAGCTTCTCTACCACCGCCGTCTGTCACCATAGACGACATGAAGGCACTCCTGCACGACCTCGAAAGTGATGCGGACGGCGACGGCGAAAACGCCAAGGGTGGCGGTGCGACAGATAAGAGCGACAAGGTTGCACTCGTCACACTATCTCCTGCCGGTCGCGCCCCGACGGCCGAAGGCGCAGCCAGGCGAGATACGTCTTCTGGTGCTTCCATTGCCACCATAGCAGGCTGGCGTCTGTCGTGACGGCTCGGGGTGGGCGAAGGACGAGAAGTGTGAGGGCTGCTGGAGGGAAGCGACGCGCTGCGTGGGGTCTCTGTTTATGCCTGGTGGTGGTGGGAGTGCAAGGAATTCCTGCTGCGGTCTATCGAGCACCTGCACTCGCACATTCGCATTCGCACGCGTTAATGCGGCGTGCGCGATCGGAGTGCGTAAGGGAGGGCGATGGGGAGCGACGTACACACACACACACACACACACACAGACGCAGTATTAAGCAGACGGGGGGGCAAGCCGCTAGGCGCCTGGAAGTCGTTGATGCGATTCCCATGCTCCCTACCACGAGCCTGCGCGCGTCGTGCTCTACACCGCCCACCTGCTCTTCCATCTGTTCATTAACACAAGCTAAAGCATGAAAGGGCTGCGCTATTCTTCTGTTGATTTTCCGTGAGCGGCGACCGGCGCAGAGAGAGAGAGCGGGAGGGAGTTGGAGCAAGGATGCGCATGTGCGTCAGTGAGGATCCATGTGCTCGATCTCACACCCCTACGCTTGCTTCTCACCGCTACCACTGCGCATCACGTGCTTTCCGCTTCGCAGCTGATACGCGCGCGCGTGCATGCATCGGCAATCTGCAGGGTCGCCGTCGGCACTTTCATGTGCCGAATAGCTAGGCGTGCATCCGTGCTTCTCTGCCTCTTCTTGCTGCGGGTCACTGCCGCTCATCTCCATCACGGCAGCGCTGGCGCCGTCTCTCCCGTTCCGTCCCATCTTCTCCACTTTCCACATGCTCTACATGTACACTTATCCGAGAGACGAACGTGTGTGCAGAGACACCGGCACCGCTTGCCGTGGCAGTGACACACATCTCTGGAACTCATGCACATTCGTCATATTGACCATGTAAGCGCCACGCGACAGTCGCTCCAGGGCTTCCACTCTTGTTGACCTGCTCGCAGCCACTGCACACGCGGGGACCCCTCCCCTTCCAACCGGTATGGCGCATCACCATACACCTCTGCCAATCGCCATGATCTCTCCTCCGCTCTCGCCTCTGCGTGTTGTGAAGAGCGAACAGGCACTTCCTCGGCAGTCTCGCGGTGCATCCGTCAGTCGGAGTGAGGGCCATATCTCATGCGCGCCTCGAGTGGCGAGGTGCTTCGGTGCGACTTGGAGAACGGCGCCTTCGTCGAGGTCACCAATCCCATCCCGTCCTCAGCCGGGCTCTGGTCTACCTCTGCTGTTGTAGCAGGCCACTAACGGTGGGTGGGTGGCCGCGCATCCTGCCACTAGAATGCTCTTCCAGTCGGTCCGGGACGTTGTCCGACGATTCAGGGGCAGGCGAGAGGAAAACGGCAGAGGAGGGGGCGACATGCGTGGGCAGATAGCGGTACTGGGCGCCTCTTGAGCGCCTCTAATGGCCCTTGTGGAGGGGTAGCAGCCACACCGGAGAGGGGACCGACACCATTCCTCGCTTTTTAGCACCTACTGCTGCGGCAGCCAACTCGCATAGCGGCGAACCGTTGTTCACGGACGGCGTACGGGGAGGGGGGAGGGGGAGGCCCGTGCGCGGTGTCGCTGCCGCTGTCCGGTCGCGGGTGGCGTTGTGCGTCGCGGCGACCGGCGACAGTGTGAGCACGTTTGTGCCATTTGTATGTGGTGTGCAAGTCCGCCATGCGCCTCGAGCGTATCCCACCCGGCCGTCACACTGCCTACTGCTGGTGTGTGTGTGTGGAGGGGGGGGTGGGGCTGCGCCACGCCGAGGGGGATGCACGAGGTAGCGACCGGCATGATGGGGGAGCGTCTGCGCGGCGACCTGCGGAGCGGGTGGTGGGCCGGCAGAGCTCGAGGCAGAGGCCGTGCTCTCGGATGAGAGGGTCGCTGCATTGCTGTAGCGTGTGTGCCCAGGGCTGCCATTACACGAGGCGGGGGGGCCTGTGACAGGCCCTCTGTGTGTGTGGGGGGGGGCGAGTGGCGCTGGAGCCATGCCGCCATGGCAGCTAGATGGGCGCGACGCAGCACGGGGCAAATCAGAAAATAAATCTTCCACCTTCGTCTTCTTATGTGCATGGGCGCATGCGCACTCGGGTGCGCCTGTCCGTCTGCAACTATGACGGTTGCTTCCTCGCAGGGGGTATCATGATACGGCCCCTCCAACATCTTGCTGGTCCACGCCTTCTCCTTTCGCTCCGTCGTTTTCTTATTTCTGTTTGAGGGATGGGGTCTCGCACGCACACCGGCACACACGCAGCAGAGGGCGCATCGGAGACAGAGAGAGCAAGCCCACATGTCAGACAAGCGACCCGGTGCGCTGAACTCCTGCGGCCATGTGGCCCCCAGCGCGCGATCCAGCCCTTACGCGTCCTCTACGCACAGCCACCAACACCAGCAGCGGCCGCATGGCAACACCAGCTGCAACGGTAGCACTACCTCATTCAACGCTTCGTACCCGCATCGAGGTGGGACAGTGGAGGGGCGTGGCCGTGGACAGATCCCACGCATTCACAACGAACAGGACGGGCGCGCACCACAACGCATCGGAGGCGGAGAGCGTCGCCCCTTCAATGCCACTTGGTCGAAGAGCGGGCCGACGTCCTTGATGGAGGACGCGCCTCGTACGAAGCTATCCTCGTATGTTACGCCGCACGAAGCTGTTCAGGCGCAGCCGGCCCAACACGGCGCCACTGTCGTTCGCTCAGGCAGCTCCGCCACGGAGGGAGGAAGCATTCTCTTCTTCAGCAGCGTCCAGAAAAAGGGCGGCGCCTTCACCGCCTCGGAGCGAGAGACGTACGCGCAGCTGCACCGTAGCCGCGCTATCCCCAACGTCAACCGAGGCCGCAATGCCGGCAACGTGATGGGCAGCGGCGTGTCGGCCAAGTCCGTGGCGCGGAAATACGCCGACTTGGAGAAGGACCGCGAGGCGCTCGAGATATCGCAGGCAAAGGCCACCGTGGCCGGCTGGAAGCGACCGCGTTTCACGCTGGACGACTCACCCAGCGAGGACGATGGGGAAGACGCGGAGGCCACGGCAAAGCAGCCGAGGACCCGCGCCACGTGAGCTTCCGAGACGGCGGTGGGCTGTGGAATGCCGTCTGCGACAGGGGCTCACTGCCTCGGCAATGCGGTGCTGGCGACCGTCGCTGCCGTGCTGCACAGGAAAGGAGGGGGCGACGGGAGCGCTGTTGCGCGGCGCTTCGCACGGTTGGGGGAGCAGCTCGAAGCTGCCGCTGCTGCTGCGCCGCGCGCCCACAGAGGAACACGAGAGCCAGACCGCGTCTCGAGGTCGTTGGGTCTCTCCCGCCAAGCGCGTCTCGCATCCTGACCCAAAGCAGCATGACCCCTCCCGTCACTCATTCACGTGCCGCATTTATTGTCCCTCTCATTTCTGCCTGCTTTTCCTTCTTCGCTAACGTCAGGCATCCTTTCCCTCTTTCTACCTCTCTCGCTGTCTCTGCGGGTGCGGGTGTGCGGGGGGGGGGTGCGCACCTCCGCGTTGTCGTGCGCCTTTATTGTTCCGCTTTCGGTAGGACGACAGCACCACGTGCTGGCCGTATAACTAACGGCGTGAGCCGCCACGAGCTGGTGCTCGTGTGCTCCTCACTGACGGAGGTCGTCTGTGGGCGTCTCCGCGCATCTCTTCATCGCTTTAGCACTTGTCCGTGCGCGTGGTGTCTTGGCGCATGTCTGCCGCCCTTCGCCGCTCGTGTGTGTCGCCCTCTTGGCAGCTCCTTCAGCCACCCATTTCATTGCGTTTTCGCGTCTCACTGCCTCTATTCCGTCATTCATGGCACTCCTTATCGTTCCTGCGTTCACTGCGGTGGTGGTGAGGGCATCCATGGGGCCTGGAGAACTCCTCCCTTCCTCTGCCTCACCTGCTGCGCCCGGTCGCATTGCAGCACTCAGCGAGCGGCTGGTTTGCCTGTCTCGCTGCAGTGGTGGCCGGCGCTCGACGTGGTGGGCATTATCTGCACTACCGCATACTTGCATTCGTTTGCTCGTTTCTAGCCGTCATCGGCTTCCACCCAGTCGTCTGCAGCGACGCGGACGTCGCCCGCCCCCGTAGCGCTGCAGACGACTGGGTGGCCGCTCCTTCTCATCACGCCTGTCAGCGTCCCGGTGTGTGCCTCCCGTTCCCTCCCCGCCGCTGTCTTGCTATTCACTTCGCTTCCTTCTCTCTCGCTTAATTTTCTGCCTTTGCTCGTCAGTGCTGCTCCCTTCAGCAGTTGCTGTAGGATACGCCTCGCCGAACTTGCCCCTCGTCACCGGGCAACTCTTCGGCCTCTATTACTCCTACCCCTCCCCCAAAACCCACCCCGACTCACTTTTCATACACACAAAGGCAGCAAGGGATATGCGCACACCGATATACGCATCCATAGACAGAATCGCGATCATCTCCAACACCTGCTGCCGATAAGCTCCACTGCATCACCGCCTGCACCTTCAGCATCGAAGTCCTTTTCCTGTGCAGGAGCGTTGTTGCTGTTGTCGGGCGCAGCTCGCGTTCCGTCCACCACGCTTCCTTCTTTCCGTTCACAGCGCCTTCTCCGCCCGCATAAACAGCGCACTGCACAGTCCTGCGGTCATACGCGCCCGAGTTGGAAGTCCCTCCTCTCGCTCTGCCTTCCCCCGCTCTCTGCTTGTCGTCGCGCTTCTCTACGTAATCAGGTGACGGCGGCTCGCGTGGACAGAGGAGATTCGGTTTTGTATACTGATCGTGTGTCTCTGTGTATGTGTGCGTGTGCACGAGAGCACCAGCGTACACACGGAACGAGCAGGCCGGACGTACGAAGTTTGACGCAACGGAAGCCGACGAAACCGAAAACCAAGGTGATAAGGACGACAAACGGACCGACGCCTGCGCCTGGGACAAGAACGTTTTGATTTTCTAGGCGTGCCAGCACTGCGCAAGATCGATCGTTGTGCCGAACACTACGCGTGTGCGCCTGCGTGCGCACGTGCGCAGTGCGTTGTTCTGCTTTACTTTTTTCCTGTGCGTTCTTGTCTTACTCGCACCGCTCTCTCAATGTTCTGCGCCTATACAGCCGCACCAAACCACGCATATCACCCACTAACCGACAAGCCCGATCGCTGACCCGGTCCCTCCCTCCGATTTACCGTCCTGCGTCGCACTTTTCGACTTGCTTCTGCTGTTGCTGGCGTTGTTGTCCTTCCACTGTCGCAGCTGCTTGCGTCGTGCATCTTTTCGCTCGGGCGCTCGCTGCAGCGTCCTCGGTTTTCGTTGTCTTCCCCTTGCACCGCTTTTCGTTGGCTTCATTGTGCCGCTCACTTGTGCAGCCGCACGGGCACTGCCGTTGCGTGTGCATTGGTCGTCTTCTTAGCCGGCGCCGGTGGTGAGGGGACCACGGACTGGATCTGTGTGGGCGTCCGCGTGCTGCAGCTCGGCTTGTGTGCGACACACTCCCGCCTGGTGCCGAACTCCCCCGACTCTCTTCCTTTTGTTCGTGTCTCGTACACGTCGAGGTGCGTCTCACGCCCTCGGCTCTGTCTCTCTATCTGCCTGGTGCAGGGAGCCCAGCACGCCCTGGGCGACTCGTCTTTTCCCTTTACTCTTTTCCGGCCGGCGGGAGCGCCACCACCGGCCCATCATGGCGGGCAAAGACTTCGATACGAGCTTGTTTCTTAAGTTTCTCTTTTCGGTCATCTTTCTGTTCCTCTGCTGCTTTTCGTTGATGCTGTACATTGACAAGGTGGTGGCCCTCTTGCTCGTCTTCATGCTGCGCTTCCTGGTACTGCCGCGCAACATTCGGCTGAGCTTCTCCGGACTTCATATTGCACCCCTGCAAGCCCGCGTGCTGTTCCGCGGGTTCAGCCTGCAGACGGAGAACATCTCGCTTCGCATCGTTGACGGCTACTTCACCTTTGCCTTCTGGGGCTTCTGGTTTCGCCATCCGCGGTGGGCTCGGCTACGTGAGTACATGATAGGCGAGGCGCTTATCGGCACTCGCTGCCGCGTGCGGCACAACCTGCACTACGTCAAGGGCACGATCGTTGCCGTCGACGCGGAGAACAAGAAGGTATCGGTGCAGTTTGATGAGCACAACACGAATGGAAGCAGCCTGGATGAAGACGAGGATGTGGCGGCGGGGGAGGATCGTGGCGCCGCCGAGCCCTCACCGAATTTGGTTGGCAGTGCGCCAGGTAACCTGCGGCACAACTCCGCCGCAGGTGAGTCCTCGTCGTCTATGAATTCGGTGGAGTCTCAGAACGTGCGTGGCCGTGGCACCGCCACCTCCGCGCCGTTGGGGCCGCGGCGCTCGCGGTGGAAAGAGTTCAGCTTTTCACCGATGATAGTACCCCTTCTCGGGCAACACAGTTGTAACGAGGCGCGCATGCATCCTGAGGGTCTGGGCGATGAGGTGGTGAAGGCGGTCGATGTCAAAGACGTGTACATCCGCAGCCGGGCCGGCTTGCTGCAGCTGCACTTGAATGGTGTCCGACTTTGTGTATATAACGCCACGGGCAAGTACCTTGACCTGGCTAGGGCAGCTACCGCCGGCGAGCGTGCCTTCGAGAACCGCACCCGCGAGGCTCGCAAGACGAACAACGAGAGCAGCGCCGAGGCGGAACGGAGAGACAACGTGAGCTCGGCGGGCCCGCGGAATTTGCAGGGCGCGACAAGAAACGGACTGTCGGGCCTGCTGCAGGCGATCGGCAAGTACGTGCTCTCCTACAAGGAAGCCGAGCTCGAGGCGCAAGGGCGAGACGACGCGCAGGAGTCCTTCGAGCTACGAGCGGCGCGGAAGCTTCAGGAGCACAACATCCTCACGACCAGCTTTGCGCAGAAGTTCTTCAACTTCATCGGGTGCGTCGAGATTGAGATTTGCGCCGCGCAGCTCGACATTGGCAGCGCCGCCTCGTCGCACCCGTACTTTCTGCACTTCACCTTTCAGCAAGGCGAGGGACGTGTCTTCTTGACGAAGGACAGCTGCCCCGCCCTCGATCTTTACCGCACCGTTGTGGAGCTGACGTTGCGTGAGGTGGACATACGGATGGCGCAGATGGATAGCAAGCTGAGCAAGACGCAGGTGATGCGGAATGCGACGCTGCTGGAGCGGGCGCGTCTGCTGGTGTCAGGTGTCGCAGTGCCGTACGACCACATGCCCCTTGAAACAACCGCCTCGTCCGAGCTGATTGACGACTACGGCATCTTCATGGACGGCAAGAACAAGGGCACGGTGCACCTCGTCTTCTACAAGGATGCCCCGAACGTGTACGCCGGGGAGGCAGTGAGCCGTGGCGCGCTGCCGACCACCGGGGTCGAGGTGCTGATCGATGCCCCGGTGGTGCGCTACGGCCCCTGGCTGGAGTACTGCCGCTCACAGCTGTGGCAGTATTTTCTACCACCCAACTACCTCCCCTTGCAAGAGCTGCAGTTTGAGGTGGGCAAGCCGCGTCCGAACGCCGGGTTCGAGCTGCTCGTCATGTTCCTGCGCGCGACGACTGTCGAAATCCCGTTTAAGCGGCGCAGCATCGTGCCATCGCCACCGTTCGGCATTCGTGACTCGAAGCGCAAGGGCATGATAGTGGCGACGGTAGGCGAGGGTGCGCAGTACATCCAACCAGCCTTCTTTCTCCTTCCGAAGGAGGAGAAGCGGATCTTTCAAGGTCTCTTCATCGCCAAGGGCGTCACTGTCTGGACGAACTGCGTGCTGGAGCGGGAGACCGTGTTGTGCAACGCCGAGTCGCTGCAGTTCTTCCTCGACCGCCAGGATGACCGACTCTGGAACGGGCGCAAGCTGTGGAACATCCTGGCGAAACTGTCGGGGGCGAAGCTGTACTGGTACATGGTGTACGTCGACTACTTTCTCGACCTAATCAACGACTGGCAGTTCTCGGCGTGCATGTACCACGGCGTGCCGCTCACAACGGAGATGTACAACACTGTGAATCGTGTCGTGCGGGACTGCATTCCCAACGTGAAGCGCTTCGAGGTCTTTCTAGAGTCTCTGGCCACCGTCTACCTCAACGTTAACACGCGCAACGTGGTCTACGCGGACGACCCGAACGACTTCGCCCACAACGTCATGGCGATTCTGACAATGCAGTCCGGGTGCTTCAACATCGTGCTCCCGAGCGACCAGTACCAGCTGAGTTTCGAGAACGAGGCGGCACGGCCGATGGAGGCCTCGGCGCGTGAGGTGAAGGCGTACCTGAGCTTGCCAGCCAGCCACCCTCTCTACGATCAGGTGAGCAGCGAAACTCCATGGGCGTACGCGGAGTCGTTCCGCATGCAAGGACTCTTCACGATGCTGGTGCCCAACCAGTCGATTCCGCTGCCGCGCAACAACTTCGACACGACCACTGGCCGCACGCGCTACCACAACTTCTTCAACCTCGACCTCGAGCTGATGAACCTGCGTGGCACCCTCATGGGCACCCACATCAAGGCCCTCTTGAACTGCTTCGAGAACACCTTCCTCGACAACACGTTTACAGTCGCGCCGGATGAACTGTTTTGGCTTCTGGCGAAGCTGCAGTCGCACGCCACGACGGGGAAGAACAAGCGGAAGGCGTTTAAGGAGTTCCTGGAGCGGAGCCAGCCGGCTGCCAACGACGTGGAGGTTTGCGTGACGGTGCGGCTCGTCGACGTCAGCGCCACAGCCACGACGAGCTCGATGCCCTTGGCACCGCAGGTCAACCTCTCCACCGGGCTTATCACCTTCACGTATGTAAAGCAGTTTTCCGTGACGGACACCGGCGTCTCGCTCACCCCGCTGACGGTGCGCTTCCCCGATCGCCGCGGCAACTTCCCGCGAAACTCGAAATCGCACATCGTGATCGGCGCCATCACGGTGGGGCTCACGAAGCACTTTGGGCGCATGCCACTGAAGCCGAAGGTGCACGAGGCGATGGAGGTCCACGTCGGCGGCGTGTCGCTTGAGGTGGCGGCCGAGCAGCTTGTGATGCTGGTGGAGGTAGCGCAGACGGTGGCGCGGCACTTCGCGATAGAGGATGCGATGATGGAGGCCGAGGTTGCCGAGGCGCTGACGACAGCGGAGCTGTCGGCCGAAAAGGTGATCCGCTGCAGCCCGCTGCGCAACACCACGGGCGTGTTCAAGAAGGGCATGCGACGCCGGCACGTTGGGCAGAGCAGTGTGCCAAGCATCTGCCGATCCGCTGCGGTGGGAGAGGAAGTGGCTATGAGTACTGGTAGCCTTTTCGGTGGCCCAACGGGCGACTACGATGGCACGCACGGCGATGATTACGGAAACGGCGCCGTGGAAATGCGGGAGTGGCGCTCGGCACAGCGCACCAGAAGACTTCCGGCCTGCCACTCCTTCCCCGCGGGCAGTGAAGGCGGCGGGGACGGTGATGCACGCGACTGGGCCGACGCCGGCAGCGCTGTCGTGGTGGATGTCAGCGGGCAGGCGCATGCGGAGCCTATTTCGTTACTCACAGCCTCGGCCGTGAGGGGCGCATGCGCCGGCGGCGCGACAGCCGCAACCGACACCAGCATCGGCGAGGGAGACTGCAGCCTGCCCATTCTGCATTCCTACGAGTCGGACAGCGGGCGCTCGTCGTCTGGGAAGCACTGGCGTGGTTTTAAACGCCGTCGCCGCCTCTTCAGCGGTTTGAGCCCCGCCTCCTCGTCGGGCTCGGACGACGACTGCAGCGGCCAGCGTTGGCGCCCGTTTGCGTCGCAGGTGGCGTACGACGTTGCCCTGGAATTCGCCAAGTTCAGGGAGGAGTGCAACAAGGCGGACGACGACTCGCGCGACTACGGACTGTTCTTCCTCTTGGTGGATGTGGGGACAGTGGCAGGGGTGGTGCGCATTGGCGAGGACGGCTACGCATTTGTGGAGTTGCCGCTTGGCGTGACGGTGGCGCACTCAACGGTGAACGACGGCAACTCCAACAAACGGATGAGCATAGCGATGAAATACGTAGGGGTGCAGCTGCTGTTGAACCGCACTAGCGAGGTGGCACAGACCTACCTTCCCTCGCTGAAAGGTGACGCTTCCGCCGGCGAGTATCTCGAAGTGCTGTCGCTGCGCACATCGGTGTGCATGCGGCAGTACGTGGCATATCCCTTCGACAACAGCCTGGCGAACCATCGACGTCGGCAGCAGCAGTTCGTGGAGGAGAACGACTACGAACACCTCATCAGCTTTCCCTTCAACAAGACTTCGACGCAGTGCCCGACGACACCAGCGCGGGCATCCGGTCCGGAGTCGACCGCGATGGCCCCAGAAACTCCAAGAGGCGAGGAAGAACCGCCTTGGACAAGTCGAGCACAGAGCTGTGCTACGCCCGTGGCAGAGACAGCTACACTGCCGTGCTCGCCGCAGCCAAATGCCACGAGTCCACCGTCCACCACGAATGGCTTCAACTCGCTGTTGCATCAGGCGAGCGCGGCGTCGTCAGCACCAATAGCGGCTCGCGACGGGATGTCGCCCAAGTTGCCTTTAACCTTGGCTCGTGGTGACGATGGTGATGCGGCGGCCATGCCGCCCCTCCCGCGCGCTTTCACCAGCAGCACCGATGAGCTGTCACTGCCGTCGTCGCCAAACTCGCAGAACACCATGGTCCATACGCACCTAGCCTGTGAGGCAGATGATGCGTCGCGTCTGCAGAGCACGCTCCCGTCCATCTCCACCACCTTCCAGGCGGTCGACAAGGATAACCAGATGAGCCATCGCTTCGCCACGTGCGTTTCGGTGTCGTCGCCGATGTTCTCCTCGGGGGTGAGCAGCCCCGACATCGATTCGTTCTTCGACGCGTCTTCGTCTGGCTCGTTGTCTCAGCAGCGTGCCATGAACAGAGCCTTCGCCGTCGACGGGGACATGGCGAGTGCCTCTGAAGAGAAACGCGCCGCGCACAGGAAGAACAGCAGTGACGGCGGCATCGGCACTGGCAACTCCACTGAAGCGATCGCACGGCCGGGCAACAACGACGGTGGGGCTTGCGGAAGATGTGAAGCCCGCACAAGCCCCAGCGGCGGGGCTGACAGCAGCCCAGCGGCGTCGTCGTCATGTATGACCGCCCCACATTTCTTCTACCGCACATTCGACAAGGCGGAGAGCGACGAACAAGGCACCTGCGCCGTTGACTACTGGCCATCGCAGCGGCCGAGCAACGCCCATAGGGTGCGGGATCACACTCGATTTCACGCACGGTTGCCTATTGTGGGGTTTTGCCTCAACGCCAACCGTGAGAGCCGCGCGCCGCCCTTCTTCTCTTACTCGAAGCGGCAGATGCTGCAACGCGAGGAGGACCTCTTCGCGTGGGCCCGCTGCATTGCCGACAACCGCGAGCGCTCGCAGAACAACTCTACGTCGCGCCATCTGCACATTGCATTCCTCGATCCGCTCACCCTACTGGTGACGCCGGAGGCGGCAGTTCTGGCTAGCGCTGCCACGCAACTCGCGCTACGAGCTCACCACTCTCTGCGCAGCCGTCGCTCCGACTTGCCGCGCGACCTGCCCACGCTGGAGAGTCCGGGGGCCGCTCCCAGCAGGGCTGCGCAGCCGCTGCTGCTGCGACCACACGCTAAGAAGAGCAAGGCACGAACACAGCAGCAGCGCTGGCTGTGGGAGAGCAACATTGTGAGTGTCGCGGTGCCCACGGTTGAGGTGAAGCTGCTCACGCGTCTGCCCGTGCCGGTGGAAAACCTGCCGAGCGAACCGAGCGTGACGGAAGGAGTTTACACGTCCACAGTAGTGGTGCGCAACCTCCGCGTGCTTATGGCGCAGAACCGACCACCCACCGGGGAGGACACGGAGGCCAAGGCATCGCAGCGGATGTCGGTGTCTGTGAAGGTGGACACGGCTGCTGCCATTACGCAGATCGAGTGGGAACCGATGGGGCGAGAGGGCAACCTCGCCGTGAAGGTGCCTGGTTTCTGGTACAATGCCGACAAGGACACCATGGCGGTCGTTTTCCTCACTCAAGTCGCCGGCAAGGTCAAGAGGGACCTGTGGCGCGGCGCTGACGGTGGCGCGTCGAACATCACGGTCTCTGACGTGGCTGCGTACGTGACGCGCGACTTTGCCGACTACGTGCACGGGCTGATGTACCTCGTGCAGGACGTGACAGCCGATGTTCGGCGGCGCACGAGGGTCAATGAGCGCTTTTTCTTCCCCACGTCGCAGTCGACGACGGCCCTGAACTTGGACCCGTCCACCGTGCCACGAACGGCCTCGGTGCCGGCAGCGCCCGCCGCCTCTGGCGTGTTCGGCCGTGCCGCCGGTTTTGCATTGCGCGAAGCACCTCACACGCGAAAGGGACGGGTGGTGCAAGGCAAAGGCTTCGTGGGGCATCTGGCGGTGACGCTCATCGACACGGTGCGGTCGGGGCAGCGCATTGCCGTGAACCAAACGAAGATGAGCCGCCTTGACATCCGCAGGCCCTTCTGCAACTTCGTGGTCGTGACGCCGAACCTCCTGCGGGACCGTAACGTGCACGTCCAGGGCTTTGGCGAGGTCGATGAGATGAGCGCGAGGGTCTTTCCCTCGTTGCTGCACATTTTGCACCCGCGGGCAGCAAGGCGCAGCCTGGGCATCCTGGCTACCGCGGCTGGCTCACCCAAGTCGATCAACTCCCGTACGCCGTCTTTTCAGCCGAACGTAGTGACCACCGCCAGCACGATGATGTTTGCGCAGTCCTCCGCGGACACGAGCGCCACCGTCCACTCTTCCGGTCATATCGGCGCCGCGGGCCCACCGAGTCGGCCACTGGCGTTCATCTACGACGGCACGTTCACTGTCCACCAACTCGATCTGCGCGCGCAGCAGTCAGACACGAACTACATTCAACTGACGGGGAAAGGCCTGACTGGGTGTGCCGAGTCACGCGCCGAGGGCGTGGCGTCGCGCGAGTGTGTCCAGACGGAGGCGCTCACGGAATCAATATCAGAGACGCTGAAGGAACGTCTGCGCTACAAGGCGAAAAAGGCCCGCGAGCGGGCGAAGCGCAGCCGCTACCCTGCCCCGCCTGAGACGACGGAGCAGCTACAGCTGCGCTCCACCGCGTCCTTCTTTGCGCAAGAGGTGCAAGTACACTACGTGGCCGACTGCCTCATGGAGTCCATCTCGCACGACTTGAAGAGTCCGCTACGCGATCCGGCCGATAGCCAGAGCATGAAGACCAGCAAGGTCTTTACCGCCGCCGTCACGGACGTCGCCCTTGTCGCGCAATTTTCGCAGCAGGTCAATCTCAAGGGCGATCAGGTGAACTTGCACATGATGGTGCACAGTGCCGTGTTTCAGTCACCACACTGCGTGCGCGCAGCCGACACGCTGCACCCGCAGGTGCACGCGCTGATCAGCTCATGGCGGCAGGCGCTGCATGCGGCGAGCCGGACAGTGCGCCCTGGGTCTACTGTGGACAAGCTTGGAAGCGCCATCATCCTGCGCAGGGGGAGCATGAGCAGCAGTGCAGCGGAGCGGGGATCGGCCAAACTTCAGCAGAGTAGAGCAGTGACCTTCCAGGTACAGGCGACAAGGATTACAGGCTTCGTGGGACTGGCTCAAGGCATCGTGCAGAAGTTCCTGCTGCCGCAGATATCGTGCTTCACGAAGACGTCGTCGAACGGCCGCGCCGATTTGAAGCTGCACCTTCACCCCTTCACCATCACGTCCCACAACACACCCCTGGAAAACTACAGCGTTGTGCTGCCCCACGTTTACATCCTCTACGCGCACGACACCATCAAGATGCTCTGCAGCGTCACCGTGGGTACCATCGCCATCACCATTACGCCGCTGTTCATCAACCACAGCCTCCTCACGTACGAGAAGCTGATCCACGACGTGGCTGCTGTGATTGCGTCACCGAAGATGCACGCTGACGACGAGGAGCGACTAGCGACGGAAGCCCGCTCCCCTGTGGACGCCACCGATGCAACGCTGCGGCGTGACCCGTCTAGGGACACATGGAGCTCGCCCCCCACAACTCATGTGCCGGGCGGAGGCTGGAGCAGCCGCAGCGGGCTCAGCGCAGGCTTCGGCTCTGTGTCGCCGACAGACGGTAACCCTTCGTTGGAGGGCGCGACGGCGGGAAAGGACGGCCGTCGGGATCGGCTACATCATGGCATCCAGTCGCCCATGAGCGCCGACGAGGACGTTCGTGGTGCTGCTACGGAGGCGGCTGCCGTGCCCCGGATTCCGATGCGCAAGCGCCGGCGGAGCTTTCTTTTCTTGTTGCAAGGGGTGCGTCTCTCCTACCTGACTTCCATGACGACGCTGCGCTTCACAATCCGCAGCTTGAACGCGACGGCCGACACGACGGAGGGCGACACGCGGCACGTGCTACACTGGGTAGTGAACGCCACGAATGCGCAGGCAGCGCTCGTCGACCGCGACGATCATGACCAGATGGTAGCGACTTACAACAGCTTGTCACACCACAGCCGGGTGGCGAGCCGAGAGACGCACGGCTCCAGCGCCCTGTACGCCACCTCCCACACGTCTTCGAGCGGACGCGCCACCGACGTCGCCAATACCATGAAGGCCGCGCACCCCCTCAGCGGCTTCTTGTGGGGTTCCATCGCTCTTTCCTTCACGCTCTCCAGCGGCAAGGTGGACGACAACCGCGCCAGGGCCGCGCTGCAGGAGAGCACCTCCCTCGGCTCGTACAGCGAAGAGCTGCAGAAGGCGCTGCTGGACTCCCTCACCACCTCCACCTCCAAGTGGGAGCTTGCGGTGTTCGAGCCGCTGGTGCTGGTGCGCTTCGGACTGGATTCGCTCATCAAGCAGTGCGTTCGCGAAACGGAGGAGGACATACGCGCCATGAAGGAAGCGACCTACGAGGCAGACCTTAGTGCCAGCACGAGGCTGCGCCAGCACAAGCGCTTCCAGCGGCTGCAGGAGGAGAAGAAGCGCATCGACCGCTTCATAAAGCGAGCGGAAAAGGAGCGGCACCGCAAACTGCGAACCATGACAGAGCGCGTGGTGCACGACGTGACACAGCGACGCGGCATATTTCCGACGGATGCGATCGAGGGCGATGCCTTGCTCGATTTCTTCCGGATTCGACGCTCGCACAAGGTGGTCGCGTCGGTGAGCAACTTTATGGTGGTGGTTCCCTTCGGCGATGCTGCGTACCGCAGCGTCCTCGAGGAGATGCCAGGAACGTTTGCGTGTGGAAAGACCGACCGGCATATCCACACGGCATCGTGCCTGAGTCGGCGCCGGTTCATTCCGTCCTTTGCGTTGAAGATGAAGATGAACGACGTCTCGTTTATCTGCAGCTTCGAGGTGGTGAAACACATCGTCCCGGTGCTGGTCGCCGACCAGCACCATCGTCTGCGTAACGACTCCATGTTTGTCCACGCCGGCACAACGGATCAGGACTACACAACTTCGCTCCTTTTCCACGGCCGCTTGCTTGCCTTGAACAGTCATCTCTACTTCTCGGACGGCTCGCCACTGAACAAGTCCGCCAAGCTGCTAGACCTGCTGCGCGACACGCCGATTCTCGGCGGACAGGGTGTGCTTACGAGCTACGCCGCCGAGGAACACCGGCGCTCGCTGAACAGCATCTCCGTCGTCTCCGTTGAGGCGCCGTTGTGCATTGAGAAGAAGAGCAACACGTTGCACATCGGCGTTGTGGTGGACGTGTCGGAGCCGAAGGTGCGCATGTCGTCGCGTATACTCAGCATTGTGCGTGAACTGTCGCAGGAGCAGACGGCGTTGCCGTTACAGGTGCACATGCGCGCACGCCGTCGTGGCGAGACGCCGTCGCCGCCGCCGCGCCTTTCTCGGAACACTAGCGGGGGTGCCAGCTCGGTCGCTCGAGGAATCAGTGGCGACTCTCCCTCCGCCAGCATTGGGGCGGAGTTTGCGGCCGCGCAGCCAGAGCTGAAGGGGCCGCTGTCCCTGCATCTTGACGTCACCGGCCGGCTGGAGGCGAGCGAGTTGGCCGTCTTTTGTTACTCGAATCCAGAGAAGTGGTGTGCGGAGAGCTGCACCACAGCTGCCGGTGCCGTGGGCGGCGGCGGCGGTGCTCGGGCCTACTCAAGTCCGCGCTCGCTGCGGACCACCTCGTCGCCGGTGGCGCGTCGGTGCGTCAGCTTCGAGACCCCCTCTTCGCAGAACAACCGCATGCGGGCGGCGAGGGATGCGCGGGCGGTCGCCAATGCGACCGCCAAGGGTGTCAGCGTGAACAGAAGCAACCAGAACCCTCCCCGGAGCGAGAGCGGCGACGGCATCGACTTCTACTCGAACGAGCGGTTCCTCATCATGTCTGTTCCGCTGCCCGGCGTAACCTTGCGAGCTATTATGCGGCGTGGCAGACGAGACGCCTCTGACGACGTGGATGTGGTTCGAGTCGAGGTTCGCGCCGGGACCATCGAGCTGAGCCCGTCCATGGCAGCGCTGGCACAGGAGGTGGAGATGTGCGCTCGCACTGATGAACAGAACCGCGTGGAGCGCAACCAGAAGATCATCGCGTTTGTGCAGAGCATGGAGGCTGAGGTACCGCAGCTGCGCGTGCCACTGCACTGCCCGCTGGTGGAGGTGCTCGTTCCCATGCCGCGAGCGTACGAGTCGGTGCTGTCTCAGATGCGTTTGGACAGCGTTGCGTGGCTGCGGCGCACCGACCCGTCCGCGCGCACGCCGACGCCGCTCGGCGAGAGCGGCGGCAGCACCGGAGCAAAGAACCTCCTCAACAGCGCTGTGGTTGCTGTGGGGCACAACAAGTCGCGCGGAATCGTTGCCGTGCACGTGAGCATCAGCGACCTCCGCCTGATCTTCAACTCGGAGCCAGTGGCCTCCACGCACTTCATGCTGTACCTTGACCAGGGCGGCACGATCAATTTCGTCTTCAAGTACTTCGAGCGTCCTGACCCGAACGAGCGCTTCGTCAACAAGTTCCCTGACGCGTCACTTGTCGTGACGATGCGCAGTGTGCGGGCGGAGTGCCAGACGAAGCTGGAAGTGAAGTCGCTGGAAGTGACGCTGCCAGAGGCGGAGCTCGCCATCAGCCGCCGCAGCGGCCACATCGGCGTTGTGGACTCTGTCAGTGTGTACCTTCCCTTCAACGTCGAGGGCAGCGAGCCGAATCTGACGGCTCGGCTGCAGCACATGTCGCAGGTCTTCTTGGTCGTCAAGCTGTGGTCCATCACGACATCAGAGACGCTGAGGACGGCGCGGCGCCTCTTTGAGCGGCGCTCAATCGCCAACGAGATCTCTCCGCAGGCTGCACGCACACGATTTGCTCGTCAGGTGGCCAAGACCACGACGGCGTTCCAGGACAAGCTGAGGATGGTCACAGACCACCGCACACTGGTCTACCTCGGACTCTCCCGCGCGGTATGCTTCTTTGATCTCGGCGCTGGCAGCACGCACAGCTTCACGATCGGTTCGGCCAACGTGGTGGCGGAGTATGCCAAGCGCGCGAACGGATGCACTGTGAGCCTGCTGCTCGGGCGCATCTCGAACACGTCCATCCGCTCAGAGGGTGTCTTGTCGGGTGGAATGATGATCGGCGACGTCATGGCCAAGGCCTTTGTGATCCAGAACTCGGACGACACAGAGGGGTTCGTGCGGTCGCCTGAGCAGCGCACCTTCCGGGAGGCACTGCTCATGCAGCAGGTGCACGTGAATTTCAAGGAGCGGCAGCTGAAGGACATCTTTGAGTGCAAGGTGGGCTCCTTCCACGCCAACTCGATGGACGGCATTGGCGAGGAGGAGTACACAACCACTGACATGGATATCATGTTGCAGCGCGGCACCCTTGGGGTGACACCGAGCACTGTGCCCGCCTTTCTGAGCTTCGTGCGGAACATCAGTGCTGTCGTCGCGGAGCAGCGGTGCATCGCGGCGACCCGGATGAAGGAGACGACGCTGCCATTCCCGGCCTTTCAAGGTGTCGCCGGCGACGTCAGCCCTACTGTGACAGGGCTGCAGAAGCCTATGCCGATCATGTGCGAGCACAGCACTGAAAGTCGCAGCAGGTCCGGAAGTGAGTTGAGCGTGGCCACGCAAAGGGCGCGCGTCCGCATTCCTTTTATGGGTAACGCTATACTGCGGGTGCCTTGCGGGCAGCTGCGTGTCGGACTGGAGAAGACAACAGTGCTGCTCGGTGCAATCGCCTCGGGCGAGGCGGCCGTCGGGTGCGTGGTGCTGAGCTTTCCCAAGGCTCGCTTGTCGTTCGCCGAGTGCCCGTGCGAAGACTACACGGCGGCGAAGAAGGTGCTCGTGATCGAGTCGCACAACGTGGAGGTGTACCGGCCCGGCACGCCGCGCGTCGTCGTTATGGGCTTTCAAGGCGTCAACTACTTTGAGTTCTACACGCGGCAGGTGCTCGGCTCGGCAGAGGTAGGCTTCGCGCTTACTCTGCGGCAGACGCACCCGTGGACGGGCAACCCGCGGTTTCGCGATTTTGAGGAGATGATAAGCCTCATCAAGTCCTTCACGGACAAGAAGAACGCGGCCGTCTTTCAGCACTTCGGGCGGCTGGACACCGTCACACTGAGCTCCAATACGTCAAGCCACACACCGCGGCGCGACTCCGGCAACAGCCCGGCCACCGCCGCTGCAGGCACAGGCGTCGACTGCTCCAGGGACGCAAGCCTGACGGCTGCCGGTTCCGCCTCTACGATCGGGCCGACCGCGACAGCGGCGGCCGGCGACATGCGGACCCTCAAGGCGCTTCGCAGCTCTACATTCTCTCCACAGCTGCGCTTCGGAGGAGACGTGTCTGTAAACACAGAGGTGATTCTCAACTGGCTGGGGGTAACCGAGAAGATGCTGCCGCACGTTGTGCACACGGCATTGTGCGACAAGCTAGAGAAAGTGCTGTACTCCCTCTCTGACCTGGCGAGCGAGCGCGTGACACATAGGCAGGAAGACAAGAGCATGGTGGTGGCACCCGCCGCTTCCGGCGGTGCTGTTCCACGAGGTTTTACGGGCTCACCATCACCGATCTCGCCCAGCGCCTCCGAACCAAGACGTCTCGACTTGTAGAAGGCGACCTTATTCTTGTTGCGCGCCGCTGTCTGCCCGTATCTTATGCATCCGTTCACGTGCGTGCGTCGTCGTGCAGCCCCTCCCTCCCCTCCCGCTGGCGAGGCGTTGCCTGCGCTTCTTTCGATTACGCATCGCTGGTGCACAAAGCCGGCCAACGGGCCGCAACCGTTTCGCATTTTCGTTTTCTTTCTTTTCATTGTTGAGGGGCGCATTCACCCATCACGACGCGCAGGAAACGAAGCTATCGCACCCCTCCTCGCCCGTCACGGACTGTCGAGGGTGCCAGTTGTGAAAAAAGGATGTGCATCATCGAGCTGCACCCGTGGTGGTGCTGTGCTGCGTTGTGCCGTCCTTCCTGCTGTCCCGACACATCTGCGCCGGTGTCTCTCTGACTCTCGCCTTCATCCCTCTCGATCCTCGCCTCTTTTGCCGAACTCACCCACACGCACCAACACATCGCTTGAGCTTACGATGCTCCGCTGGTCTCGGCTACTGCGCGGGCGACCCCCGCCGGTGATGGGGCACGCCAAGCGGATGCGCTTCGCCGGCGTCGACGACAATCCCTCCGTCACACACAAGCCGTGGGACACCAGCGAGCCGCTCATGGCGGACTACGGCTGGGAACGCGGTAAGCTGCCGAAGTTTCGCGCTCGTAGTCCGTTTCACCGCCAGCAGATCGCGCGCCGCATGGTGACGGAGCTGATCCGCAAAGACTACGTCATCGTAGGCGGCGCGCGCGCTCCGGCATTGCGCATCCTGGCCGACCACGTGGTCGAGCTCGCCAAGGCTGGTGACACGGACTCGCGTCAGCAGTTGGCCTACTTTCTACACGACCCCCTCATGGTCGACAAGGCCTTTGACGAGTATCCGCGTCGGTTCCGCGACATGAACGCCAAATACGCGATGATGACGCGCCTGAAGGGGCGCCGACGCAGCGACAACGTTGCCATGTACTTTGTGGAGTACAAAAATCGCGACATGAGCGACAATCACAAGGGCGAGGACTACACCGCTGGGCCGGAGCGCTTCTTCCTGCCGCCGCGCATCATCGAGACCGAAAAAGGTATTCAGCGCCCGCCGCACATGCAGATGGCGTTTGACCGGTGGGCGAGCAAGTTTAAGACGGAGGAGTTTCATCACTGGTGGCGGCTGCGGCACGCCAAGCTGCGCTACTGGGGTGTCCGCAACGTCCCGCATCCAAGCGATGTGGACCCACTCTGGACAGAGAAGGAGGAGGAGGAGTGGCACAACGAGATGCTGGCCAACACCAGCGACTTCGAGGACTTCGACCTCGACGACGACTCCTACGAGGCCGCCGGCGAGGGAGGCGGCCAGTGTGGCAGCTCATCTCCGTCAGGGATCGGACCGGAGCCACAGAAGAAGTTCTGAGCACGCGCCAGGACGTCCGCTTCCTTTTGTTTCGCTCTGTTCTCGCGACACAGGAGGAGCGTCCGTGTGCGTGCAGTCGCCCCACTGACAGTGCTGCATATCCAGTTGCCCTCTTGCCACGTTTCTTGGCGCAGGTGCGTGTCTGCATGCGTGTGTGGTGTGGCGGATCGTTGTACATGTCGGTGCGGCTTACCGTATGCGGCACCGCGGCGCCCCCTCAAGGCTTCACAGGTGTACGCGCACCGTCGCCGACTCGCTCGACTAATAACCCAACACAAACAGAGGAAGCGCCAAGCAACAGGAGTGAGCCATGCAGAGCGGAGCGCCATCACATCTGCGCGGCAAACTCGGGGGAGGTTGTCACAGTGCGTGGAGGCGCCCACGCCTCCCCACCCTTGCCGGCGAAAACGGCGCGCTTCTCGCAGAGCCTGTCACCCTAGTCGCGCGCAGGCCTATGAGTATGTGAACACCGACTGATGGATGGGAGCCGCTTCTCATGCTGTGTGCGGTGCAAGAGTGGTGCCCCTTTCTCTTGTTCTCTCTGTCGCTGGCGCACGCGTAGGCACGCACGTCGGCTTCCGCTTCTACCATCAGCAGAACTCGCGCAGCGGGTGCGTGCGCATCAGTGTGACGTGCAATCGTGGATGTGCCGTCGAAGTCTCCTCTGCTCTTCTCTCTCCTTTTGTGTCACTCTCCCCGGACTTCACACACACACACACACAAAGTATTCGGTGCGTACCACTTGACCACTCTCAGCCTTCCTCCGGCCGTTATTGCGGTGGTAACGCACAGCTAGCAAGAGACAGCAGCAGCGCGTCAGAGAGAGGGAGAGAGGTCTGCAGGCTGACCGAACTCCTGCGCGTGCTTTTCTGCAGCTGGAGTTCCGCACGAGTGCACTCAGCTCCCCACATCTCCGTCCCTCACGAACAGAGCTATGCATGCACTCAAGCACAGCACGTAACCACCCGCTCGCAACTCTCGGGGCCTTTGCCTCTTACCCTCTCCTTCGAGCCCTCCTGCACGGGGCAATGCCGCTAAAAAAGAAGGAGGAGGTGTGCGGGAAGCCAAACCAGTACAACCTGAACACCCTCGAGTATGACTGGAGAGAGCTGCCCGACACCCACATCCAGGTGCCGCCGCCGCAGCCCTGCGTGCGAGACTACTCCGCCCTTGCTGGCTATAGCGCAGCCGGCAACAGAGTAAATCCCATCACACACCAGCCGCTGCCGTCCCCTGGCGCCAGGTTTGGCGGCGTCAGCGTGGTTTCGCCAACGCCGTTGCCATCGCCGTCGAGACCAGCTCAAGAAGCGATGCGGCGCGCGCCGTCGCCGCAGGCTCATCATGACAACCGAGATCACGTGGCGGATCTGTTCGGTGACGGTGACGGTGGCGCTGGGCAAAGACCTGAGCGCGAGCCGCAGGGAAGAGCGCTGCCGCCGCCACTCGTAGCGGGGGAGTCGCCGCAAGCCCTGCCGTATCCCTCTTCCGGCGTGAATGGTCGAGGCGATGCAGTACACGGCAACGCCGCTGCATCGCCACCGGGGCCGTACGGCGCCGATGCTTTTAACGTCGTGTGGTCGCACGAGGACATCAAGCGGGCTGTGCACACAAACAGCTTAGAGGCTCACCGTTCCTACCTGCGATAGCACCCCGCTGCTCTGCTGCACCCTCACTCAATGCAGGCGCACATGTGCATGTGAACATTGGCTGCTGCACAGTGGAAGTCCCTCTGACCGACCCCACGCAACGCGGAATACCAACTACAAGCAACGGCAGCGACTGAGCGCGCTTCCGGCGCTGCCGCCTTCCTTCCTGCGCTATCTCCGTGGGCAACCGATAAGCAGCTACCGCAAATCACGACAGGAGGTGACAGTGGCTGCGCACCACCTCGGCTACTTGTAGACTGAGCCTGTGACCTTCAAAAGAAAAAGAGAGCCGCGAGAGGCCTACGAACGGCTTTGCAAGCTCATGTGCAAGCGCATATGAGGGCAAGAGGCATCGCGATTCCGCACCGCTAATGTTTTGATCCTCTCCCTCCACGTACGCATCTCTGAACGAGAATTTACTTACCTGATGCTCTGCTGGCCCTATCTGTGCCAATGCCGAACTATTCTGGGTGACAGGGTGAAGTGGCGACGGCGTACGGGGAGGGGGAGCTCCGTGCGCGGTGTCGCTGCCGCTGTCCGGTCGCGGGTGGCGTTGTGCGTCGCGGCGACCGGCGACAGTGTGAGCACGGTTGTGCCATTTGTATGTGGTGTGCAAGGCCACCATGCGCCTCGAGCGTATCCCACCCGGCCGTCACACTGCCTACTGCTGGTGTGTGTGTGTGTGGGGGGGGGCGAGTGGCGCTGGAGCCATGCCGCCATGGCAGCTAGATGGGCGCGATTTAAAGGGACGCAAGATGCTCTCCTGCTGTCTTCGCACTGCGTCGCTGCCGTAATCAACGCGCCGCGCATCGCTTTACTTTCTCTGCCGCTGCATTTGTCCCGTCGTCCTCTTTCTGTTACACCACACACACACACACGCCTGCACACGCGGCGCGTGGCACGTTGACATTATCGCCCCCCCCATCACATCCATCATCACCATCATTGTTGTAATCTCTCTTGCCTTACGCATTGTTCCGTGTCTGCGCGCTCCGCAGCTGATCTCTACCACCGCTAACAAACGCTATCACTCGCCGCCGCTCTTGTCCTCCTCCCATTTTCCGTTGTTCACCCTCGTACGTGCATCCCCATTCTCATCTCCACAATAAGAGGCGGCCGTCCCCTGGCTGAGCTTCTTTCCTTCCTCCTGTCGGTATCTGACTCCCCCTCTCCCGCCAACATTCTCTCGCGAAAATGCCGAAGAACATGGGTAAGGGCGGTAAGTCCTTTAAGGCTGGTAACTCGAAGGGCAACATGCAGAACCAGAAGCGTGACCTCACCTACGCCAACCCCGACGAGGGCGAGGAGTACGCGCAGGTAAAGAAGGCGCTCGGCAACCTCCGTCTCGAGCTCCAGCTCGCCGGTGGCTCCACCGTCATCGGCGCCATCCGCGGCGCCATGGTGCGCAAGGTGTGGATCGGCCAGGGCGACGTAGTGCTCGTGGCAAAGCGCGAATTCAATGAGAACGACGTAGTCGACATTATTCACCGCTTCACCCCGGCCGAGGTCCGCTTGCTGGTGAAGGAGAACGCCATCCCGCGTGACTTCCGGTCAGCCGAGGAGCGCGATAACAACGGCAACACCGATTATATCTTTGTGAACGACGAGGATGACGCACAGAACGACGACGATGACCAGAATGCGATCGACCGTAATGAGGTCATCATGGATGACCCCCTCGCGGCCCTCGACAACCTCTAAAATTGCTGTGACCTCAAAGGGAGACTGAAGAAATGAGTCAAACAATGCCAGAAACGAAGAAGAGGCCCCTCCCTCTCTCCTCCTCTACACACACCCCACACAGAGACATGCTTGCGTGGGCTCATGCTTGTATGGATGTATGTGTGTGCGTGTGTGGAGGGTTAGGAGGGGAGGGAGGGCCTTTCTTCCTTGCACGGAGCCCTTTTATCACGTGTCTCTCTCGTCATGTTCGTGTATGTCGGTGGTTCGTTTACGCGCTGGCGTTCCTTCGTTGCCTCTCCCTCTGTTGCGGCTCTTGTCACGGTGCCCCGTTCCTTCGTTTCTGAAGACTAACTTGTTCCTTTTTTTTTGTCTCTCGGTGTATGCGTCTGCGCTGATAGAGTCGTGTTCCTCACTCCCTCTATCACACACACACACACACACACGTCAACTCTGTGTGCGTTTGCGTGTGCGTGTGTGTGTGCCTTTCTCTTGTCGTATCTCCTCTTTGGCCAGACTCTGTATGTCGCTCCTTCCTCTTCTTAACGCATCTGTAAAGGAGCACGGTGACGGGCTTTCCATCTCATGAAGTATGGCTTCCGCAGACATCAACCGAGCGGCACATGGCCTGCAAAGCAGGCACAGATATGTGTGGTGTGTCGAATTGGGCTGTGAATGTGTGTGCGCGTGGTTATGGCCCCTCGTGCAACTGTTGGGGCGTCGCACCGGCGCCTTCTGATGCAGGTGGCTGCATAGCGTCTACGTTCTGCAGCGCCCTCTCCGCTCTTCGAGAGCGGTGCTGCATGGTAGAGGAGGGGCTCAAGGGAGAGACAAGGGGCCACGGAATACACGCAGGGGCCCACGGCGCCCTTTGGCCTTCTTCTTTTCTCTCACCATCTCCACATCTCGCGGTGTCCGTGCCCACGCTGCGAGCGCATGCCGGCATGATACCGCCCCCATCTTTTCTTTCGCTGACTCACTCACTCTCTCTCACTCCGCCCACTGTGCGAACCTAACCCCGTCACCTGTCGTCTTGCGGCTCCTCGCGTGAAGAGCCCAACCTCTGCCGGCCCCTCCGTGGCTCTCTGATCAGGTATGCGGTTGTGATGTTCATTCGTTCATCTCTGCCCCTGCGACGGCCAACAGACACGGCAGCTGTCGGACGGCCTCCACGCACCGCATTCTTCCACTCTGCATCGCATGAGCGCCGCAGCATTCACAGCGAAGGCAGTGAGGAGATCGCTGGTTTGCGTGTCTTCTCTCTCAACGCCGCACTCTGCGGTGATGACTCCCTCAAGCAGTAGATTGCTTGGAACCTCCTCTTTTCAGCCCACGCTCCTCTTGTGCAAGGTGCATCATTGCCCCGGGTGATTGGGTGTGGCGGTGGTGGTGGTGGGACGACTATGCGCGGCCACCCCCGACACTGCTCCTGGTTGGCCTGTGCTACCGGTCGGGGCACCAATCATCTGAGCTGGAGTGTCGTCCGTCGACGCTGCGAGCGGTATATACACAAGGCGGTGCGGTCTCCCAGCGTACCGCCGGAGTAAGGACGCATCGCCGGTGCACACGGGTTCGAAGTCAGGGGAGTGCAACATCGATGGAGTCGCGTACGGCGAGCTAACCGCCAAAGTCTTCTTTCGCGTTTATGAGAAAGGTTGTCCGGTGCTCATCGAACACCCTGCTGAGACGCACGGCAGTCACAACCCCCGCTCAGAGGAGGCGGTGCCGAAGCACGCCCTCCTCGATCCACATGGCTAAGACGAGATCACATCGCCGGCTTGCAGTCGTGACTCGTACGCGGCCACCAAAGACAACGATGCCACACCACATTCACAACTACGTTTGCCCATCAACCGGGTAAGAAGGGCGCACAGCAACCTGTGTTGATATCGCTTCAGCGATCGTCATCACCGTACTTGGGCAGAGATGGGCTCTCTGAGGGAACCCTCTACGAAGCTCGTGCGCACGCATCGAAAACCAGCGTTCAGCTTCGGTTTTGCAGGCATCAGCGCTGGTGTACCCCTTCACACGCAAGGTGCGGCCGTCACTGAGGTGCTGCACAACCGTCGGCGCTGGTGGCTCAGCGAGCTGTGCTGTGATTCCAACGACAGGACGCTGAGCGTGGTTTCGTTCCGCCCTGTCAACCTACACACCTGCACGGGCGGCAGAGGTGCACACGTGCGCTTGCAGGTATGACAACTTCGTCTACATCTCCTCTCGCTGGCATTACCGCACCCTCAACATCGGCGAGGCTGCCTGCATGCCGGCATTCATCTGAAGTCATGGAGCGACTGGTGACGGTGGCGGGGAGGGCGAGGAAGCGGGTGAGGCTGGCGGGTGGCACGCCTTGTGTCTCTGTTGAACACATCCTTGTTGGTGCTGCTCGCAGTCTTTCTCATGTCCCCGCGCGCACCTTCTCCAGCTGACTCCACCCGGTGTGGACACTCGAAGCGACAACTTCAGGTAAAGATCAGACATTTCTTGGGGGTGGGGAAGGGGTGCCATGCGGATGATGGTGGGAAGAGTAGTGGGCGGGGGAGGAGGAGGCTCGAGCGCAGCGGTGCGTGTCGAGGAGGCTTGTATGTAAAGCGGTAGCGGCGTCAATGCAGCACCGTAGACTATCCAAACTCCATCACGGAAGCACCTGCATGCCCCGCATTGCGCCTGCGAGACGCCATCTCTTTACTTCTCCATGCCACTACTCACCTCAGCGCGTCTTGCTGTCCGCCACTTTCTTGCTTTCTCTCTTTCGACTTCAGCCTCACGAGGGACGCGCTTGTGATCGACGGCCGCGCGTGCGTACAACAGGCGGGTGACGGCCGGCGACAGCACAGGCGTGTTAGCACGCGAGGAAGCGAAAACACACACGTTCACGGGGGAGAGGGGAGGTGGCTATTGGAACGCACCGGCACACGTGGGCTGCCGTGGAGAGAGAAGCGCCGTCCCTCACTGCCAAGCGCAGCCGCTCCCCTCAGGCGGCGCTGCTTCAACTGCCGCTCGCCTTCTCTGGCACTGAAACACCTCCTTTGCCGACGAGTGCTGCACGAGGCTGGGATGGGCAGCACAAAACCGGACCTCTCCCGTGCACTGCAGCAGCACCTACAGTCGGTGGGGGAGCGGGCAGGAGAGCGGCTCTTTGTCTACGCGCATGCTCAACGACAGAACCGAAAGGCTTCTATGAAGGCTCAGTGCTCCGATGAAACCGCGGACCTCTACCGTCCCGCGATGGGGCTGCTCGCCAAGCGCATGTCGAAGCGGCGTGCACCCTTGCACGGAGTGGCAGCAGCGCCGCGCGCGCCGTCGGTGCAGTTAGATGAGCCCACAGCGATCCAATTGCTAACTTCGGCACTGCCGCGTTACTGGCGGGAATTTCTCTCCCGCACCGCCGAGCGTGAACGACACCGACTGGCGCGACTGCGAAAACTGAAGCTGCAGGTAGTTGAGAGTGCAATGGAGGAGTGTACTTTCCATCCGCGTCTCTCGCCTCAAACGTGTCGATGCCCTGCGCGTGACTGTGATAGCTCGGGCGCAGCACCGCACGCGACCCCCTCCACTACCATTATCGATGGCGAGGAGCGAAGCTCCCATGCCCCCACGGAGGAATGGGCGGCTGCACTTGCCATGTTCGAGGCCGAGATGCAAGCGCTGCACGACACACTGGTGCGTCTTCGCCAAACGTGAACGACGTCGACGTATAACCGTCGCGGTCTGGTCTCGTTGACGAGTGTCTGTTCTCCGAGGTGCCCACCACGTCGGCTGCTCTTAGCGAGTGTGTGTGTGGGGGGGGGGAGAGTCTCACGCGTTGCTGGCACGCGTGCACGTGCCTCTATCTCTCACCGTTTGTACGCGAGTCACACAAGTACTTACACACAGACGCACACACGGACGCGCGCCTGCCCGTGCGTAGCGCCAACGCGCACGTGTCCGCTCAGCGGCACGCATCGTGTACCTCGTCATGTACACCATGACACACAATGGACAAAGAAGAAGCGCATAATCAGCAGGCGGCACCGGATCGAGATGGAGACCTGTCGCTCTGCGAGGAACGCCCTCCTCCCCCCCCCCTGACGCCTGACACGCCGCCTGAAAGTGCGCGGCAGGCGAGCACGCACCCGTACAGGCTCGTTCTGAGGTGAGGCCTTTGCAAAACCGCTGACGTCTCGGTGACAGGCGTAGCGCGGAGGAAAGGCGACGGGTGGAGCGTGCCGTTGGTGGCATCGTGTTCTCCCGCCGAGGGATCGCACGCGCCACCACGCACGGAGAGCCCGCTTTCCTCAGCGAATGGCGGATTTCTTCCTCTGTCCTCCGCACATCGCCGCCACCTCTTCCTTCCTATTGTATCATCTCTTTGTTACTCTGTCAGTTTCCCCATTACTGTCGGTCGACAGTCCCTCGTCTCGACCTGCATAGGCACCCGACGGCTTGTGGCGGTTTCCGCCTCTGTCTTCCTTGCTGAGGGCGCCCACTGCGAAGACACGACGGTGCTCGAGAGGCCGCCGCGCGCGTCGCACACGTGTCCGCGCCATGCGGGCTGCTCGTACCTTTCCACGGCGGGTCTGCGGCATTGGCTCCCTACCGAGCACTTCCGCGGCCCTCCGTTGTGGGGCACGGTGCATTCACCGCCACCACAGTCCTGACAGAAGTTACTCGCAGGAGATTCAGGACCGCCAAAACGCTTTTCGGTGGTCAGCACATCATGTGTTTCGTCCGCACCAGCACTTCACGTACGATCCTACTAGCTGGAGCCGCACGTTGGAGGAAAAGGTGAAGAAGTCGCGCACCTTATCGCTGGTGGAGCGGGTAAAGACGACGGCAGAGCACGTGGCGGAGCGCACTGGCCACATGGCGGCTCTCGTCGACGTCACTGAGGGTTGCATATCGAAAGCACAAAAGCCTGCGGAGCCCGCCTCCCAGATTGACGTCCCAGACTACTTCTTCGCCGCGAGGGACGCCTCGACCCCGCTGCAGGCGGCCACCGTTCCCGCGAACTCATCCACGCCATCGGACGGGTGGACTGCGGTGAGTCTGCAGGAACTCGTAGAGGAGGTGCAGCGCCTCCAGAGCCTTCTACATAGCCC
Organism: Leishmania donovani; assembly: GCF_000227135.1. Classification (NCBI taxonomy): domain Eukaryota; phylum Euglenozoa; class Kinetoplastea; order Trypanosomatida; family Trypanosomatidae; genus Leishmania; species Leishmania donovani. Next base: position 33,336 of record NC_018243.1, on the reverse strand, counting down.
ACGCTACGCAGGAAACGCTTCCCTCCAGCGGCGCGACCGTCAGGCCGCTGACTTCCGCGCGACACTGTGGCAGCTCTATAAGCGCCTGCGCGATGCCCGAGTGGGCGAGACGGTGACGCTAGATGCTTGTGTCTTTGGTTGGTTTCTGCTGACACGGAACCTCGAGCCCCTCATCGAGACTGTGGCGTGTGCGCGCCCGCAAGAGGCAAACAAAGACTCGAGCGAGGGCAGCGACGAGGCAGCAGCAATACACGATGTCTTCGCTGCCCTCCGCACGGTGGTGCTGCAGCCCATGGCAGAGGGTAGACGTCTCTTCAAGGCTGCCACGTCGGGGGAGTTGTCGTTGGAGGCACTCATTGAAATCCTGAGCATCGCGACGCTGCCGTTTGTGCGACGGTGCTCCGAGAACGATGTCCTTGAGAGCCAGACTCTTGTGCGCTACGCTGAGTGCATCTCCGCTGCTGCCAGGCAGCGCGCACTCGACGTCGCTGCGGAACCCGACGCGGCCGGGCACGCAGCCGCGCAGGAGTGGCTCGATCCACCGCACCTGGCTGCGTGGGCAACCTCGCTGAAGCGCCTGCAGGCGCATGAGGTGCCTATTCTCGGCACGGTCTCCGGCCTCGAGGTACAGGTGGAGCACGCAGCCGATTACGTGACGCAGCTGCTCGAGACCATCACGGGTGTGACGCCCGGTGGCCATGTGATTGCGAGCCTCTCTCGCCCCCAGCCCAGAACGCAGAAGGCGGCATCTCAGGTGCGACAGGATGCCGCACCGAAGCCGGTTTGCCTGGATGCAACGGCGGCACCGCACGGCGTGCAGAACCCGCCGACGGAGAGCGGTGATGCCGTGAACATTCTTGTGGCGGCTACGGCTATGCTGCACTTTTCTCATCGCACTGAAGGCACGAGCATGACGCGGAAGGAGGGCGCGCGGCGCATCGTTTGTGCATGTCTGCGCATGCTGACCCACGTGCCCAATTATGACCTCTGTCCCGACGATGTGGTTGCGTGGGCGTCCGAGGTCCTTGATGCAGGGCACCTGATGCACATGGACGACCTCTACTGCACCGCGCTTGGAGATGGCGGGACGGCCGGAGGGAGCCGGTCGGCGGCGCTGCGATTTCTTCTGCTGCTCTCGCGACTGTCCTACGGCTCTGTTGTGCACCGTGCGGCGCTGGGGCGGATGGTACTTTGCCTGTGCCGATGGCCGGAGCCCGCGCACACAAGTTTCAAGGAGTCAAGCGAGTGGCGCCGCCTGCGCGGCGTAGTCATGCGAGGAGCGCTGTGCGTCCTGCAAGTGCCTGATCTGGAGGCAGGGGCCGCGCTGCGGGCCAGCGAGGAGACAACGACGTGGCTTGAAGCGCTAGCGTTCGGCGAGTACGGCGGTGCCGTTCCGATGACACTGTGGCGAGATGCCGCTCTCTCGCTCTTTCCGCACCTTTGCTACCACGTTGAGGGCAGCACAGCAGCTTCTTCCCCTTCCCCGCCGCGCGTGGGCTCTTGCGCGTCGCGTTGCCGTCCAGAGGAGGCGCAGTCTCTTTGCGTCTTATGCTCTCGCTACGTGGCACGGGAGGAGACTGGTGCCTCGGCCCCCGCCAACCTTCGCAGTATCTTCACGGCGCGGTGCATTGCAGAGTGTCTAGCCGTCGTGCTCAGCAACCCGGCGCTGCCAGATGCGCTTCTGAACTCGGCGGATGCGTGGGATGGCCTGTGTGCCTCGTTACCCGAGCCGGTTAAGGTGGTGGCGGCGTGCATGCAGGAGGTGGTGCGCCGTGACGCGCCCCCACCCAAGGTGCTTTCTTTCTGAACCCTTTGCTCCTCCGTGTGTTGTCCGTCCGTAAGCCGCCTCTCCTGCATCACCCCGGATCCCTACTCGTCTTTGTGAGCTCCTTTGGTGCGGACTGTTCTCCCTCCCTCTGCCGCACACGCCAGCGTGCACCTGCCGTGAAGAAGGGAGAAGTGTAGAGGGCAGTCATCACCGATAACCCCCCCCCCCACACACACAGACACACACATACGCACCTGCATTTTAGGCTTCAGTGCGGTAATCGTGGTAACCAACGCTGCGAGGTGATTGTTCGCTTAACGTATGTGACAGGTTCGCCCGTGTGCCTGCCTCGCTCTCGCTGTGTGCGTTCTTACTGAGGGTTCACAGGGGACAGTGGATCAATATGAAGCAGAGGTTGTCGTGCCTGCTGTCGCGAGGCACACACGGCAACGTGCATAAACACAGGCGAAACCGAGAACAAGTGGCGCCTAGCCCCCGTGGCGGATGAGAGGGAAGTGCTGTCCAGAACTGCAGAGTTGCTGTGCACGCTTCGTTGTCACCACACGGCTTGAATGACCGCAAGTGGGGTCTCTCCCGCCAGTTCCAGTGTGGCCCTGCACCTCTATACTTGTTTACGTTGGTGTGACATCCATGTGTACCCCGCCACTAACCTCCCCCTTCCGTTCTTCTCCCATGCGCGCTTTTTAGTAGCTTCTTATCTCAGGGCGTCCACCGTCATCGTCGATAGCCCCGGCTCTTTCTCTGAGAACGTTGTGCGAACACCACCGTGCAGTCACGCACCCTCCCTCCCCCCACATACACGACAACGAGCGAACGCGAAGACGAGGGAAGGTCAAAATGCCCGAAGAAGTCGTGCTCATGATGGACCTGAAGGGTGTCCTGACATCATCTCCGTTCCCCGCTGCACGGCGCCTTGCAGAGAACATGATGCGGTGCGTCTTCGAGCGCGCTAGCTCGCACATTATAGTGAAGCGCATCCAGGAACGGCCCGTGCCGTTTCTGGCGAAGAAGTACAGCAACTTTTTCTTCACCGTGGCGAAGTTCACAGAGCGCACGCGCGGGTTGAAAGGTGCCTTCGAGCGACTGGAGCTGGGCGAGCTGAATCGGCTGGAGTTCATCACAGCTTTCAGGGAGGAGATCGATTTTATGCTGCTCGCCCTCTCCAAGCAAAACCCAGAGGAGCTGGAAGCTATGAACATTGCCTTTCCCAAGAAGGTCGATGCTCTCAAGAAGCGCTTCCCGCTCCTCTGCGACCCTGTCGTGCAGGTGCACATCCGCGAGCTGCTGGATGTTGAGGCCTTCTTGTGCACCATCGAGAAGGTTTCGCCGCGCAAAAATGTGCTGAACCTGCTGCACTACCTGCGCACCAAGAGTCAGCAGGAGATTCGCCTCTTCGCCATCGGCAACGCGTGGGAGTTCGAGGGGCAGTACCGACGTATGGTGACGGCCATGAAGTACTCGGTGACCGACTCTGTCTCCTTTGCCTACCCGGTCATCTGCCCCGTCGAGTACGGCGAGAGCGCCGGCTCCTACCAGAACAGCTTCCAAGTGACGGGCCTCTTCGATGGATATGTGCAGAGCTACATCTCCCACAAGCGCAAGCCGTATCCTGACATCTTCATGCAGGCGCTGGAGGAGGTGCGCACAAGCCGCGTCCCCACCGGCGAGGCACTGCGCTACGATATGAAGCCGAACATCTTCTACTTTGACGACGTGGAGGCGCACTGCGAGGTGGCCCGCGAACTGCCAGGCAACCCGTTCACAGACGTCTTGCTGATTGAGGATGGCGCGTGCGACGTGTACAAGGACATTGTGCGTGCTTTGAAGATGGTCGCGGAGAAAGACCCTTTCTGGGCTGAGGTAGTGGCCGGCGTAGAGAAAGAGATCGCCCCGATGTTCAGGCCATCGAGGACCCCAGACGGCAGGCCCACCTCGTGGGTGACGGAGGAGCTGCATAACTACAGCAACAATTTGCTCTTCGTCGGACCGCCACCGAACGATCTGTGCTCGCCGGTGAGCACTCTCGAAAAGGACCGCTACCGCATGGACGAGGAGGACCAAGAGCGTATTCTCTTCTACTGCGCGCAGCATCTGCCTCACCTCTTTCCCCTGAAGATCCCGCCGCGGCCAGAGGCAAACATGAATCTGCGCACACAGCCGGGACTGGCCACTTCGGCCGGCCCCGTCCTCTTCGAATACGTCGAAGGCAGCCGCTTCTTTGAGTCGTACCGACTGACGCTGCGCACCGGCAGCTACATCTTGCGAATTCAGCCGCGCGGCCCGTCTCCTTACGGTTCCGCCGACATCCGCCGCGAGTACGAGACAATGGCGCACCTCTACGAAACTTCACCGGGGCTGCAGATCCCAACGCCCCTGTTGTACTGCGACTCCTACGCTGTGTGTGGACGTCGCTTCTTCCTCCGCCGATACCGCGACGGTGAGAACATCAACGCCATTTCGCAGCTGATTCAGCCGCGCATTCGCCGGCCTTACTCTCTGCGACGTGTGTCGATCAATGTGGAGCTCCGACCCAAGCTGTTCTACAAGCAGGCGATTGCAGTGCTCTCGGTGCTGCATAATTCGCCGCTGCCGCCCTTCATGAAGCAGGCGGAGGAAGAGATGCGGCGCACGAAGCGGCACAAGCACCCGCTGCTGGCCATGGTGGAGGAAAGCATTGAGATGTACAAGTTGGCGCTGTCCAAGAGCGGCACCGCTGGCCGCTTTGGTGTTCAGCTACGCTCCGCCACAGTGGAGGAGCTGTCGCGCGGCATTTTGGCCTGCTTTGACCAGACGCAGCTGTCGCACCAGATGATCCCAATGCCGGACCGCCTCGTCGCCCTGCACGGCAACTTCAACCTATCCTCAGTACTCTTCACGCACCGCTCACTGGAGGGCCGTGCAAAGTACCCGCCGCATTTAATTGGCATGGTGCAGTTTAAGTTCACTCGACTCGGCGACCCGCTCGTCGACGTCGCGTCGGCGTCGATGTTCTGCTTCCTCAGGCAGCCCGAGGGCATCTGTGACGCATCACACGACATCCAGATTCTCTTTCCGTCTCCGAGCGACCTCCTCGAGATGTACTGCAGTGCGCGCGGCTACATGCTGCACCTCGACCGTCGCCGCCGCGACGATATCTTCAAGGTGTACCTGGCCAGCCTCTGCCTTCAGCAGGCCACGATGCTCATTACCGACATCGTGTCTAGCACGATTTCGCCGCATGCGAAGCGCTACTCCGATTCTCGCAGCATTGCGCAGGCGGATCAGCTGGCGAAGCGTGGCCTTGACGTCCTCCACAGCCGCACGGCAGCGAAGCTGTAAGCAGGCCCTATGCGAAGTCACCGCATGGCTTGCAATTTGGCAGGGACTTGATGGGAGGGAGCCAGCGCTGCGAAGCGCTGAGGGGGAAGCGGTTTCACCGTCTCCCTCTCTGTCACGTGTTCCAGCCCCCCCCCCCCCCGATCAACGAGGAACGCCGCTCCACACGGCAGGCCACCTTCTCCCCGACGAACACACACACACACACACACACACAACAAAACGAAGACGACAGGAGACCATCGGCTTGCGCACGCTCTCCCTGTGAACTAACAAGTCATAAACGAACGAACGGAGCGCCGCCCGTGGACAGCGTTCACATTGCATTAACTCGTGGGAGGGGTGGGGATGGGGGACTGCTAAGGGAGCGGCAACCGAAAGGTGAGCTGAAAGTGACTGGACTCCGCCGCCCCTCACGCTATCTCTCCCGTCGTTGATCAACTTCTGCCGGTCTGTGTCTCGGTGCTTGGGCGCATATGACTGTCTAGGCGCGGGAGAGCGCGAAGACGATGTGCGCGCGAGAGCGCAACGGAATATCGACAGCACAAACCAGACCGAAAGTTTCCGTTAAACACGCGAAGTATATGCACACACACGGAGGAGCCCCGAAAACGCATTTTTCTACTTTTTTTTTTCTTAATGACGTGTTTCACGTGCATGCTTTGCTTCGCTGAGGGAATCAAGCGGTGCAATCGACCAGCGTGCGTGGCTGTCATGGCGCCTCTTTCTTTGGTGCACCCTTCTGCACTCGTCTTTGCCGGGCCTATCGCGTCGTCATGAATGCTGCATGCGTGCGTCTTACACGTACGCTTGCGCTGTGCGTGTGCGTCTCTCTGTGTGTTTCCGTTCTGGTGGGCGTTGTCTGCGTGTGCTCGGGAGCCTTCTATGCGTTCTTGCGCTTGCGGCGCGTGTGAGTTCTTTTGCGAGCGCAGAGATTACCTGGATGTAACTCGAGGACAAAGAAGGAAAATAGAATAAGTGCGGCTGAGTCTTTGGAAAGCGCGAGTGCAGTAGTCGTGGCACTGGCCTTCCAGAAGCGACGCAGCGGTCGATTCTATAGGTAGCTTCTGACGCCTTGGTGGAATTTCCGAAGTTGCGGGACGTCTGCGTCTGCCTGGCTCTGGGCACACGCCTACTTTGCTGAGGCTGCACTGCCACAGCAACAGTCTGCCGAGATGGATTGTCTTGGCTATCCTGCAGTGTTCGCCTGCCGGCCATTCCAGTCTATCGAGACGGCGTCCTCTCCTCCCCCCATCTCACCCCTCGCTCACTCGCCCGTCGCCTCGTGGTGGTCGCATATGGAAAGCTTGTAGCCCTTTCCGAATCGCCGTTCTCGGATGAGTGGAGTTGTTGGACGACACAGACACAAAGACACCTGCACAAGCGCAGGTAAGGACACTAACACACGCTGTTATGTGCGACTGTGACTTGGTGGCGCTTAAAAAGCGCGCGCATAAACGTCTGCGCGCTCGTGTCCTGCATGCATCAGAAACAAAGTAGCAAAACAAAGAAAAGAGCAAAACGAGGAAGGGAGAGGGGAGGGATACGTGACGTAACCGTCCACCGGAGTGCGCGCCACGGGTGCAGCTCGCTGCCACGTGCTGTGCTGAACCCATATTGTTGCTGCTGCTTATACATTGGCGGCTTTTTGTTTCCCCTCTCGCTGCCTCCGTCTGTCTTCCAGCGAGTTGAGCACCACGCCCCTGCTTCCACGACTGCTCCTTTTCCTTCGGCTGCTCATTCTTTCGATCCTGCGTGTTGTTCCTTTGTGGCGGTACACAGATCCTGCGCTGTGCACTCTGTGCTCCCATTTTCATATCTCCCTTTATCTCTGCCTGGCGCCCTTGTCGGAAACTTGCCGCGGTGCCGGTGAATCTGCTCGCAGCGCCATGCCGATAGAGTCGGCGATGAGTGAAGCGCACACGGACTTCAGGGGCTGCAGCCTGCTGCCTGACTTCGCGGCTGTGGCAGACGTCTCGGAGCGCACCGGGGTAGGGTACTTGCAGTACAGCAATGGCGCCATCTACGAAGGCGAATGGCTAAATGGCGAACGCCACGGCCTTGGGGTGTGCTACTACCCTTCCGGCAACATCTTCGTCGGCCAGTTCCGCTCAGGGCTGATGGAGGGGCCGGGCACGATGTTCTTCGCGACGGGCGAGTGTTTCAGCGGCGAGTTCAGGGACTCGACCATCTACAAGGGTGTCTACAGCCGTCAAGGGCGCGAGATCTGTGGTGTCTGGAAAGACGGCAATCGAGTGAGTGAGATGCCCACCAAAGCACCCGAGGTACTCCAGCGTGCCCGCGCAGCCCTCTTCGCGACCATTGTAGAGCAAGTCAACGAGTACCTCTGGGGAGCTGCAAGCAATCCAACAAAACTCGTGCTCTCTGCACCGCCCGAAGGCGCGGCACTGAAGGCACCTCTTGACATCCTCAGTTCTAGCACGGACGCGCACGGCACACCCAAAACGCCACCACAGCACCTCACTGTGATACCTACCTTCGATGCAGGAAATCAGAGTTTCACGAGCGTCCGATTCCGCCCTAACGCGTCCCTTGCGGACGGCGACGCGAAGAGCAGCGCGCATGGCACCGTCACACAGTACGGCTCCCCTGCCACAGTTTTCGCCTGCGCGGCGCCGGCCCCAAACGAGATCTTTTCCGTCCGGCGCTTCACGCTGCGCTGCTTCGTCTTTCTCTTTCCTTTTTTGTCACTGCCGTGGGTGCCGGTGGCCCCGCTGCGCATCACCTCGCTGCACGAGGAGAGAGAGTTCGTAGTGAGTGGGGCTGCGCTGCGCAGCGACTTCGACGCACCGTCGTTCTCTATGTGCGTCATTGCTGTTGGAATGCTGTGCCAGATCGTCGCCATCATTCTTGTGGCTTCCCGGGTTCCGCTGGGGAAAGTGCAAGATGGCAAGCTGACACTGCCGGAGATGGTCGTGCCCTGTGTGCTGTGGCTCCTTGTCGCACTGGTGAAAGCGTCCTACATAAGCTTCTTCCGATTTCCACACGGGCTGGAGAGGGTTGACCGGCGGCTTACACCGAAGCTGTCGGCCCTGGCGGCGAGCCTGGTCGATGCAAAGTCGAGCGTCTGCATCTTTACCTACGACGACGATGGCAAAGGCAAGGTGATGAACCGACACTACAAGTACCGCTGGCTGCTCTTCGGCGTCGTGTTGGGCTTGTTAATGAGCCTCTCCGCACCGGCGACGCGCGGCGGGTATGGGCACAATATGTTCGGCTCTAACGGCTTCCAACTGACAGCCGCCCTTCTCGCCTTCTTCGCGACGTTTTTATTTGCGGCGACGCTGACGTTTTCGGTGCTCAAGATCACAGACATGCAGCGCGAAATCCGGGCGAAGCTGCACGTACTGACGAACCTCGCCTTTTTAGAGCGCCGATGCCTCATGAGCCCCAGCAAACATGCGAGCATCGCCTTCGATCTCGACGAAAGCTTCAATGCCAAGAACGTGTTCAGCGGCTTTCCAGGCTGGTACAGTCTACGCTCCCTCATCCTCTACGCCTCTGCGTGCGCCAATCACCGCGCGCGCACCACCGCGATGCGCGTTTTCTGGTTCGCGCTCGTGTGCGCCTTCATTGTGGGCATCGCCGACACACTTCTGATGATCCAAAACAACAGGCCCGGCGATCAGTACTACTCCACCGCCCACTCCTACGCGTTCTTCACCTTTCTCTTCTGGGGCGCGTTGCTGCACCGTTACCTGTACGTGTGCATTTCCACCCGCCGCGAGCTGCAGCACCATCTGTACATCATGGACATCGCCGGGCTGTATCACCGTGTGAAGCTGAGTGACTCGGAGGCCGGCGACATCATTCAGCAGTGTCGCTGCATCTCCGAGAGCAACGACGCAGAGCCGGAGATATTCCCTGTGATCATCTACTGCTTTGTGGTCTTCTTGACGGTCATTCTGAACTTAGCGGCCATGACAGCCATCTGCTACCAGCTAGGTCGGGCCATCTACCGCTGAGCGTCGGACTGTGCGTGGACGGGTGGTGGGAGGGGCTCGGAGAAAGACGCGTGAGGAATGCTGCCGCTTGGATGAGGACGCAGCGGCAGCGGTCGTCCTACACATGCGTCAGTTTGTAGATGACGGGTAAGGCACGCGCTCTTGTGCGCACATGTGTTTTGGGTCTTTCCAAAGATCTCGGCGGATGCTGCATGCATGCTCGGACAGGCCTTCCCCACCCCTCGCCTCCCTCGCAAGTGCCACCACACACCGTATCCCCGCTCCCCCGTTGCTGTTCTCCTTTGGTACCCCTTTGGTTCTGCCCCCCCCCCCACCTCTCACTCGTCGCTGCATCCTACCATTCAATGTACCGTAGAGCCGTGGGGTGCCTGCCAGCGGCTTCGCACAGTGTCCCTGACGACGCTGGGCCTCCTGCAACGTAGACATTGCCGATGGGTAGTGAGGGAGGAAGCACAAGAGACGAGTGCGCCCCAAAAGACAACATTCGAGAGGTGCCCACTGCGCATAGTAATCGACGCATGCAGCAAAAAAGAAAACGTTGAGACGAGAACGCACAAGGAGAGAGCAGCGAGCGACATCAGAGACGGCCACTCGCTCTCAGCTGCACCGCCATGCCCGCATCGCACGGGAGCCACCCGCTTCCCGTTGTCTTCTTTCTTTTGACGGCCTCATGGAGGCTACAGCGAGCCGTATGCACCGTGGCGCCCGCATCAGGCACGACGCACCCGTTCTTCCCTCCCCCTCCCCTCGGCAACAACGGATGGGCACATGCGTAATCGGAAAAGGCCACTCGCGAGCAGCTCCCTGTCTTCTCTCCTCTCCCCACGTGGCGGCTACTCGCAGCGCCTGTCGTATGCAGACCAGACTCATTGCACCGGCGCAGCCTCATGAGCTCTTTGCACGCCATCAAACTCGGTGTCTCGTAATCCAAGGAAAAGAAGGATAAAGTGCGAAAGGCGAGGGGTAGAGGCCGAAGGTGAGGAGGCTCGGCCGGCCCTTCCCCTGCTATTGTCAGGGTGCAGCCCAGATTCTATGGCGCACCCTTGCCTACAACAAGGCGGCCGCACAGCGGCAGCGAAGGCGTCACAAACGCTGTGCGGTCACACTTTTTCGGCGGAGCATCATCGTTTTCTGTGCTCGATAGCTCAGACGAGAGGTTGGGCTGGCCGTGTCTGGGTCCCCGTCCCTGTCGTGGAGCGCCTTTCTCTCCGACTGGCCGACAGCCCATTTACACCGGCGCGACTGGTGAGCTCCAACGGGAGCGTATGTGTGTATCACAGCTCCCAGTTTGTGGAGCCGCTAGACGTCCTGCGAGAGCGGTGGAAGGCCCACGTGCGCGGCCTTGAAAACGCGGAGAAGGACCGCAACGCGGCTCTACTGGCATCGCAGGCGGCGCCAGACGCACTTCCGCTGAGCACCAATGGCGAACGATTTGACAGTGCTACGGAGGAGTGCATGCTCCGTATCATGAGCAGCCGCGCGAACGCAAGTCGGTACTGGGCAACGGAGGCTGAGGCGAAATGGCTGTATCGCGCACCGTTCACAGACGCCCACCTCTCGGATCCGGGAAACCGCGTCGTCTCTCACGCGAACGAGCTTTGCCGTCCCATGGCGCTCTACAACGTGGCGGGCACTGCCGACCCTAGCCGCTTTACCCCGCTCACGTGCCGCCGCTACGACCCGGTGAATTACGCCGGTCGTTTCTACAGACCTGCGGTGGCCGTGCGCATGAAGGCGTTCGCGCTTCAGTACAACTGTCTCCACGAGCGGCAGTGGATCACACAGCGCCGCGCGATGGGCCTCGGACTTTCCATACTGCCACATATTCCACTTCTTGCTTTTTCGCTTGATATGCCGCTTTTTCTTATCAACATTGGCGCCACGCACAGAAGGAGTGCACCGGCGCCAAGGGTCTCACCCGCGATAGCCGCGGACTGCATCGTCACATCAGAAGACGTCCTCGAGGCCCCCGAGCGTCAGTGCGAGAGACGCTTGCTGTTGCCGTCGCTTTCATGACGGTAGTCCTCCCCCGCTCCTCGCCGCCGATCCAGTTCACTGCGTTCTATGCTTTGCTGCTGCCCGGGCACACGCCGAAAGCTGCACACGGCTTGGCGTGTGTGTGTGTGTTGCACCTCTGCCCATACTTCCCTCGTGTTGGTTTCTGCTTCGTTACGACTGCTTCCTCATGTTTTTTTTTTATTGTTTGCCCCGCCAAGCGCATCCTGCTTTCTCCTTGTCGAAGACTTGCTCTACTTTCACGGAGGACAACCGTGCATCTGTGCGGGGGAAGGCGAGGAAGCGTGAGAACCCCACTCACCCTCTTCTCCTGCAGCTTCGGAGCAGCTCTACCCCCGCGCTCCACCCAAACGGCAACGGTGCGCGAACGCGTCCCCTCTCCCTCTCCGCCTCCCTCCTTATGTTGTGTTGCCGCCACGTCCCTCCACATCGCATTCCCTTCTATTCTTTTTTGTTTCCCATAAACCTTTCTTGCTCCTCTGCGGCACCTTCCACACGGAGTGGTTGGGTTCCACGCTGTTGTCTGCATGGCGCGCGTGGTGATCACGAATGCCTCCTTCTCTGCCCTGACGGTCTTGCAGGCACTGACATTCCTCATCAACCTTACGTGTAAAGAGCCGGCGCTGGTGTCGTTGGCACGTGAGCAGCACGCGCGCCTTTCTGGTGTCAACTCGTTTCAGCGAACAAAAAGTGCAGAGCTCGTGTGCGCCTCCACACCTCTTCGATTCTCTCGGCTATACTCTCCCCCTCCTATAGAATCTTTGCCTGCCTGCCCCCTCCCTCTCTCTTCCGCCTGCCGTACTCAGCCCCGATGTTGCGACAGAGCGTGCGGTGGCTTGCCTTCATGTCCCCTGGCGACCTGTATGCGCTCAGCCAGCGCAGCAGCTTCTCCTCCTACACGCAGTACAGCGACGCATCTGCGTTAGCCCGCTCGTACAAGAGGTGCTCACGGGCTGAGAAGCTGAAGTGTGAGGAGCGTGCCGAGGCAATCAATGACGAGGTTGAACGCGCCTACCAAACGGAAGCTCAGCTGCTGAGGCAAGAAGATAGCGATTTGCGCTCGAACACATGTGGTGCAGCAGCTCACAACGAATGACAAGGGGTTTTGTATGCGCCATATCGGATGGGAGGAGAGGCGCGCGGGGTGGGGGAGCTCCGTGCGCGGTGTCGCTGCCGCTGTCCGGTCGCGGGTGGCGTTGTGCGTCGCGGCGACCGGCGACAGTGTGAGCACGGTTGTGCCATTTGTATGTGGTGTGCAAGGCCACCATGCGCCTCGAGCGTATCCCACCCGGCCGTCACACTGCCTACTGCTGGTGTGTGTGTGTGTGTGGGGGGGGGCGAGTGGCGCTGGAGCCATGCCGCGATAGCAGCTAGACGGACACGATGCAGCACAAGCGTCTTCGTTGTGCTGTTTGGGTACTCGACGCGTCCGTTTGCATGCTGTTGCCGTGCATGAGTACCAGCGGGAGCGATCTGCGTATTGACGAGCCTGCTTTTGGCGTGCCTCAACTGTTGCGTGTGTCGGGTGCTCAGCTTATCTTGTTTGATCTCTGTTCTGTGACTCGTCGAACATGTTGCGCACACGGCTCTCCTTGCCAGAACGGAGCTGGGGTGCAAGGTTCCTCGACCCCACCTCATCACGGATCTGCGTCCTCGTCACCTTTTCCTTCATTCCTTCTGACAACAGACGGGGACCGCGGCGGCTATCGCTCTGTGTAGGAGGCCCAGTGGAAGGCGCGCCAAAGAGTAGTACGCAACAACTTCAAGGTGGTGCCGACGCGAACCCCTCGGTTTTCTGCGTCGACTAGAGTCGGCGGTGCAGCAGCGACACGTGATATGAGGGCCGAGGACAGGCTGTTGTCAAGAGCTGAGATGCATAGCTGTGGCAGTGCAGAACCTCGACGCATCCACGAGCTTCCTGTGCCGCGTCTCGGTGCTTCACCACTGCTGGCACACCCGCAGATAATGACACGACAGCGTGTGGGCCTGCTACCTCATCCTTGTCGCTATCTGGATTCCGTTGCCGTGCATGGAGCACACTCATCTGACTTGTTACTCTTGCTCAACTTCGCCATGCACTTCTGATCCGGCTCTCGTGATCCTCGCGATTTTCTCCTCTTCGCACTCTGCGCGACGCTCGCATTCAAACCTCCGGCATTTTTTTTTGTCTTGTCGCTGTGAGTGATACTCAAAAACGTCCAGAAACCGGTCCCCACAAACCACCCATCCACATTGACAACGGCAGAAGTCCTGCCGCACAGTTTTATTTGACCGCATTCCCCACTCTTTCTTTTTTTTTCCAAAGATCGTCCTCCTCCCTCCCCGTCGCATCCCGCACCGCTGACGCTGCATTTAGCTTCACGCCTGTCGTCTTGCGCCTTCGCGTCCATTGTCGGAGGCTGCCCGCACGCACGCCTGACGGGCGGAAACGAGGATGGGCAAGGGCCGCGACAAGCGCAAGAAGAATGAGGACCCTGCGAAGGCCGCGAAGCGAGCCGCTCGGCAGGCGCTGAAGCTCCAGAAGAACATGAAGAAGGAAAATGGCGAGGAAGCGGCAGAGGGCTTCAACAACGAAGAGGCCATCGAGGTGACGCTCAAGCGTATCCAGAAGCAGGAAGGAAAGGTGAAAACCGTGGAAGAGGTCGCCAATGTTGCCCCACCTACGCCGCGCGTCAACGTCGTCTTGGTGCCGCACCCGGAACGCGACAGCGAGCTCATCCTCTTCGGCGGTGAATTCTGGAATGGGGAGACAACAGAGGCGTACAACGACACGTACTTCTTCAATGCCAAGCGCAACGCCTGGGCACGCCTGTCTTCTGCTCTGAACCCCGCACCACGGAGCAGCAGCCAAGCCGTGGTCTACAAGCAGTATCTCATCCTGTTCGGTGGCGAGTTCGTCTCGCAGTCGCAGTCGCAGTACCTGCACTTCAAGGATGTGTGGCGCTTCAACTGCCGCAGCAGTGAGTGGGAGGAGTTGAAGAATCTCAAGGGCGGCCCCTCCTCCCGCAGCGGCCACCGAATGGCCTTGTGGAAGCGCAACGCCATCATGTTCGGCGGCTTCTACGACAATGCACAGGAGTGCCGTTACTTCGACGATCTGTGGATTCTGTCCAACCTGGACGGGGCGGGGCACTGGTCCCAGGTGAAGACGGCTCCAATGACGGACCTGCCGCACGCGCGCAGCGGGCACAGCATGAGCGTCTACCAGGACGAGCTCTTTGTCTACGGCGGCTACTCGACGCAGAAGTTTAACCGCTTCAAGAAGTCGGAGGCCACGGTGCACCATGATCTGTGGATGATAACCCTGCGGCAGGAGAAGGCCCTCGCCGGCGGCGAGGGACCGCTGCCAGTGTGGACGAAGATCAAACTCGGTGGCATTCCGCCGCCCATCCGCTGCGGCGTCTCCTGCGCCTTCAAGGACAAGCGCCTCTACCTGTTTGGCGGCGTCGTCGACATCGAGTCACCGGGGGGCAAGATGGTCTCCACCTTTTATAACGACCTCTATGTGTTTCACATGGACACGAAGCGCTTCTACCCTGTCGTGCTGCGGCGAGTAGCGAAGCGCGCGGCGGCGGCTGGGAAGTGCGATCGCCTGGATGATCTAGCCGCCCAGCTCAGCGCCCTGGATCTCTGCCGCGGCAAGTCGAGCAGCGAGGAGGAGAGTAGCTCGACCTCCGACGAGGATGACGACGACCGCACCGGCCAGCCAGGGACGGCGGCTGCGAGCCAGGAGATGAAGGAGAGTTACGAAACGAACCGGCACGGGCAAATTCTGCCGCACCGGCGCATGGACTCTGCCATGGTGGTGGTGGGCAACACATTGTACCTCTACGGCGGCCAGTTTGAGAGCAGCAAGAAGGAGATCACGATGTCGGACCTTTTCACGCTGAACCTAAACAAATTGGACACGTATCAGCCGCTGCTGTCGCAAGATTTATCCGCCGCAGTGTGGCTAGGCAAGGAGTCCGAGAGCGACGCCGCTTCGTGGGAAAGCGGTAGCACGGTTGTCAGCGCCGTCTACGATCTCGACTACGACGAAGACGACGATGACGGCGACGAGGAGGATGGCGCTGACGATATGGGGCGCCGTGGCGTGAACTTTGGTAACATGCTGCGGGAGCCGGTGCTCGACCCTGAGGACGAGGGCGACGAGGCGCCGGAGGCAATTCCCGCGGAGCTGGCGACGGAGGTGACTCCGAGTGTCGTGGGGGTGGCGGACGCCGTCGCTGGAATTACGCGGACGGGAAAAAAAGGCCTCAAGGTGCACAAGGAGCAGCTCTTGGCGCAGCTCGGCGCCTCATCGGCGGTGCCGACACCGGAGAGGGAGGAGACGTTCACCGCCTTTTTTGCCAGAACATCCTCCTTCTGGATGAACACCGCGCGCGAGTCCGTGGAGGGAAAATGCACCGACCGCCGCTTGAAGAAGGAGGCGACGGAGTTCGCGAAGCAGCGCTTTTACGAGGCGCGGGAGCTGCTGGCGCAGCTCCAGCTTGTCGAGGACCGCGAGAGGGAGGAGGCGAAGTTCTTTCGAGAGCGCCGGCTGCAGAAGGAGAGGGAGTGGGAGGAGTACGAAGAGGCCCAGCGGCGCCTCGAACAGAACTCCGACCACAAAGAAGACGATGCTCATGACGAGGATGGCTGACACGTAAACGGACCAGCGCTGTCACCGTGACAGCAGTCAGCACAGGAAGAAATGCTACGGAGCAGAATACACAGAACGACAGGAAGCGCCCGATCGGTTATGCTGCCGGTGTACGCGTGCCGTTACATGCAGTTGGGGGGGGGGCTCGATCATGCACATGCTGGCGGGTCGCTCATGTTCTTTTCTGCGCGAACGATTTCTTTTCCTTTCCCACCGCCGCACCCTCCTCCTCTAAACCGATATGATGAGGGGGAGGGGAGCACTGCTGAGTGCGAGGCATCTGAAGGTCCAGTGCACCCCCCCTCCCCTCCCCAGTATCTCTGTCTGTGTGAAGCAGCTGAACAGCCCCTCCTCCCCCCTATATCCCTGCCAATACCGAACTATTCTGGGTGACAGGGTGAAGTGGCGACGGCGTACGGGGAGGGGGGAGGGGGAGGCCCGTGCGCGGTGTCGCTGCCGCTGTCCGGTCGCGGGTGGCGTTGTGCGTCGCGGCGACCGGCGACAGTGTGAGCACGGTTGTGCCATTTGTATGTGGTGTGCAAGGCCACCATGCGCCTCGAGCGTATCCCACCCGGCCGCCACACTGCCTACTGCTGGTGTGTGTGTGGGGGGGGGGCGAGTGGCGCTGGAGCCATGCCAGCGTGGCGGAGAATAAACGCTGTAAACACAGGTAAAACGATCCACAGTCGCAGAGCTTCACACAGCGCGATGACGCGTCCGTGTGTTGTAGTCGCGAGAGGACTTCTGCGACGACTTGCGCCCTGCAAGCGCTCTAGCGCGGCCATGTTGCTGCGAGTGCATCGCCTTTCTCGTAGTGGATGTCGTTACATTGTTGGTCACTCAGCGCACGTGCGGCTGAGAAGGGTGAAGCATGTGTGTGACAGCACCGTTCCGGCCAACGTGCAGCGCGAGGGAAGTCAGACACGTGCCGGCCCACAGCTCCGTTGGTGATCAGTGTCGTCCTACCTCCTCTCGCTAGGGCACTTCAACCCACGCCGCCGGGTCTCTCTGCTCCACCGCCATTTTTCTTGTCGCCGTGTCTCTGTTTCACGACGGTTCACGCTCTCTGTCGATCACATGCCTACTACTCCACCTCGTTCGGTTCGTTCTTACAATAACGTTTCTGGTGCTGCTGACATTAGGTGGCAGGCTCATGGACGCACCAGCTATGGCCCAGGAAACTGCATCCTCGTCGCCCACCGAGGTACGCCACACGACGTCTCTAAATCATACAGAGTGGAGCGCTCTCTTGCGCCTACTGGCAGAGGTGCAAGGGCGAATGGAGCAACGCTTGGAGGCTGTCAATGTCGAACTAGAGTACCTGGAGGCCTTTCGCGGCGGCATTGTATCGGAGATGCGCAGTGAATCGTCCCCTCGTCGCCGCTCTGTCACTGTTCCCGCCCCCAGAGATGGCGGAAAGAGGAGCCGCGAAGAGGTCCCGTTTGTCGGCTACGCGATAGCGTCTCCGAGGCAGCGGGGCGAGGTGGGAGCACTGGGCTTTGACCCGTTTCGCGAAGCGGGCCTCTACATGAGCTCTAACAATCCCGTAGTGCGTGTTGCACCGTTGTCTCTCAGCAGGGACGAAAAAGCGCGTCAGGAGGTGGCGTATATATTGCCAAGCTACATCTCCGTTGGGGTGGCGAGGGCAAGGGGCTTGCCTTTAGCCGGAGCCGCGCGACTTTTCGAGTCGCTCACCGCGGCCGGGCTGGACCAGCGCGACTTTGCTCTCTCGAGCACCTCAGCGGGACGCTGTCTCAGCGTCCACACACCTCCCGACCCAGGCGATGTCGAGGCGCTTTGTGCCGCCGTCCCGGAGGAGCGGGTGCGCGCGCTATGCCGCGACAGCATGGGGGATGCCGGCGCCATTGCAAGCTGCCTTTACACGGAGTTGGCACAGCAGGCAACACTACGGGCGCTCATCCTGCCCGCAATGCGTCTGCGCAGCGTGAAGCTGCTGCGGCTGCCGCCCTACCGGCAGCAGCTCCTACTGGAGGCGACCACCTGGACGCTGCAGAGGTGCTGCGACTGCCGCGATCGTGACCTGACCGAGAACTCGCATGTGCAATGGTGCAAGGTTCTACACAGTGCGGCGCCTGAAACAGAGTCGTGTGCGTATCTGAAGCGGAAGGCATACGCCACCGGCTACTCTCAGCTGCTGCAAGGACTCAGCGCAGTCTCCAGCGTCCGACAGGGGTATCTTGTCGCTGTACTTACCGTCTGCGGCAATTTCTTCGACCTCCTGGACGCGGGAAAGCTGCCACTCCAACGGCGAACCAGCCCATTTCTCTTCCGCGGCGCGCATGCAGCACCAAACGGGGACCAAACCTCGCTGAGTCCGGCGGTATGCAGCTGAACAAAGGAGGGACGATGCGGCACAGACGTTGTGTGCCCGATCATGCGGTGCACCGCCAACTGCCACGGTCGACGGCAACGCCGAGAGCCAAAAACAAAAACGAGAAGAGAGCCCCCCCCTCCACACACATGCACACACACACACACAACACCTGACAGCCGCGATGGTTTCAAACACCGCGGTGATCCAGTAATGTGGTGCTGCGCCGCCGTCACCGCACGCATTCTTTTCGTTCCCACCGCGTGGGCTGCACCGCCTGGCGAGACGCTCTGCAGCATCGTTGCATTCCTCTGCCTTGCTGCTGCTAGGTCTCGCACCTCTCTCTCTATCCATCGCAAGCGCTCCACCCTCCAGAAGGTCACAAATGTCAGCCTCCACATTCCTTATGTACTCCTTCCGACTCCGACCTCCCACTTCTCTCATTGCCTTCTGAGCCTCTGCTCTTCTCATTTTTTGGGCAGATCAGAGATCTGCTTTTCTTTGGCGCTGGTGGCGCGACGCTCTCCGCCATTCGCCACGACGTGTTCTGACGGTGTTCCTTGCCGTGTTGCTGCTCTCCATCGCTATCATACGCGATAGCGCACACAATGACCCCGAGTGCCGCCTACTTGCCCATGACGCGCTGCATCTTTCGTGCACTGACAGACGAGGGGTACAAGGCGGTGATGGGCAAGCCGCCAGGGACGTACTCGCTGCAGTCGGAGATCGCGCAGAATCACGCGAGCTTGCACCTGCATCAGATTGTCGACGGCACAGACGCCTACCCTTCCCTGCGTGTCGTGGACCTGCTCCCGTCCACCCACTGCAGCCTAAGCGCTGACACGGCAGTCACAATGGTGGTTCTCCCTCCCACGCCCATTGTTGGTGACAGAGCGGACAGGGACGTCGCGAGAGAAGACCACCACGATGACGCCCCGGCCGCGTGTGTCGCTGTGCGTCTGGACAACAGCCTCCGTGGCTCGACGGCGCTCGCCACGCCACACACGCTCGAGAACCTGCTCCTCGAGGACGAGGCCATCGTGAAGGTGAGCGGCTGCTGCCACAACTGCGTGTTTGTGGTGAATGAGTTGGGGTCCACGCCCACGGGCTCGTCCTCCGGCGCGATGATGACGGTGGGCCCCGAGCTCTTCCGCAACGTGCGTGCCGCCTTCTACAGTCATCCGTCACAGATGTTGATGTCGTCCGCGCAGTCAGTCGACTACTCGAACACGGTTTTGTGCCTTCCTGTGGATGCCTTCCAGCCTGTAGAAGATGATTCCGGAGAGCTTCTTCACAGATCGGCCGCCGCACAGACGCACGCTCTCACGAAGATCGTTTTTTGCCCTGCTGTGAACGACGCGACTCTGACAGAGCTATACGGACTCCACTACCCTGACTTGTGCGCACTCTTCGGCGCAGCCTCAGCTGTCGCCTGGGAGGGACGCCTCGTCAGCACCGGCGACGTACTCTACCTTGAAAAGGACACGCTCCACGCAGCGGCGCAGCGACTGGAGGGCGTAGATGTGTTGGAGAGTGTGTCGCGTGTGCTGTCCCATAAGGTCCGCAAATGGAACGAAACGTGGGTGGATGAAAACGCCTCCTGCCGCCACCTTCTCGCCCTGCGCGTGACGCGTCTGGAGAGGAGTGGCACTCCAGTGTCATTTGGTGTTCTCCGCAACTGCGGCGGCGAGGCAGACACCGTCGAGGTGGCGCTCGTGCACCAGCGAAACAGCCACGTTTGGGAACACACACCGCTCTGGGCTCCATCACCAGCATACGGGCTTGCCGATGTCCAGGTGTACGCTCGCCTCTGTCGTGAGCTTCGCCGTGTTGTGACGCCATCGCTGGAGTGCGACGTGCACACTTTTGTTGTCCACGGAGTAAAGGAGAACCTGCCGCGCGAGTTTGTCGAGTGCGCTGTCGCGGCGTTTGGCCTTCCCTGCCTCCTTGCCTCCGCCGAGGCGATGGAGGAGGCGGGGCTGGAGACGTTAACCCGGACATTTCTTGGCGAGCTATGCGGTGCGACGACGGTACTGATTGTCCACAACGCGCACACAATCGCGGACCTGTGCCCGCACTTCTTATCGGTGCTTGACGAGTTGAGCAGCGGCGTCCGAGCGACAGTGGCCGGAGGTCCACCGCCCGGACCTCGCATCCTCTTTCTTCTGTGCGAATCGATTGACGCTGTGCCACCCATGATCGCAGCTCGTGCCACCAACGCAGACGGTGTGCTGGAGTGCGGCAACCCATCCGAGGAGGACCGAGCAGCGTTCATCGCGCCGCTGCTGCAGTGGAGCTGCGCGCAGCATCGTGTGCATGCGAGCGTTCTTCTGTCACCCAAGACGCTCGCGGGCTGGGCGGTCGGTCTGACGTATGCCGACATATTGTCGCTTGTGGAGGCTTGTGTCCTCGATGCAGCGCAGTGCGCGCGGTGCACCGGAGAGGCATTGGCGGTCGTCAGCGACGTCTCATGCGAGCCCGTGGTGCAGTCCTACCTCAAGTCGCACGGGTACAGCATGGTCTCCACCAAGCTGCAGCCCGTTCGCTGGGGCGACGTGGGCGGCATGGAGGAAGCCAAGCGGGAGTTGCGGGAGATGATTCAGCTCCCCATCCTACACCCTGAGGTGTTCGAGAAGGGCATGAAGAAGCGCACTGGGGTTCTCTTTTACGGCCCCCCCGGCTGCGGGAAGACGCTTCTGGCGAAGGCTGTCGCCACAGAGATGAGCATGAATTTTATATCTGTCAAGGGCCCGGAGCTGATTAACCAGTATGTTGGTGAGAGTGAGAGGAACATTCGGCTCCTCTTTCAGCGGGCGCGGGACAACTCGCCGTGCATTGTTTTCTTCGACGAAATCGATGCGCTGGCGCCAGCGCGTGGCGCGAAGGGCGACGCCGGCGGCGTCATGGACCGCATTGTATCGCAGCTCCTGGTGGAGGTGGACGGCGTTGGCCAGAAGCGCTCTGACGGCACGGCAAGTGGAGACGTGTTCATCATTGGCGCGACGAATCGACCAGACCTGCTCGATCCCGCACTCCTGCGCCCCGGTCGCTTCGATCGATTGTGCTACCTCGGTATCCCGTCTACGCGCGAGGAGCAGCTCTTTGCGCTCAAGGCTCTGACCCGCAAGTTCGACATGAGCGCCGACGTGGATCTCTCGGCAGTGCTGGAACCGCTGGACTTTGTGTACACCGGCGCCGACTTCTTCGCTCTCTGCTCGGACGCCATGATGTTTGCCGTAGAGGACGCCCTTGAGGAGTTGCAACAGCAGATCACCACTCATGCGTTAGCGGAGACCGGGGCTGCTAACACTCCTGATTCTGCACTCCCACCTGCAACGGCAGCGGCCGAGGAGGAGCGGAAGCCGATAACGGTCTGCATGCAACACTTCCTCCGTGCTCGAGCGCAGCTGAAGCCCTCTGTGACGAAGGCAGACCTACAAAAGTACGAAGCCCTCAAGCAGACGTTTGACAAGTCCACGAAGGGGTAGGAGGGCATCTTCATTGCCCTCCTTTTTTTATGCCGCCCTCGCGCAGGTGCGCGGCGCACTTGCCTGCTGGTGTGCAGGATTGATGTCAAAAGAGGGACGCGCAGACAGCGCTGGGGTCAGACGTGACGGATGGCATTGTTCTGTCACCGAACATCCCCTCATCTCTGCCCACCCAAGCACGGCCGCTGTTGATGCCCATCCGTTGCAAGAAGGAGGTGTACCATGCACACGGACATGTGCCAGGAAAGATAAGTCCGCTAAAGCGAAGGGGGGGGGTGAAGGCGGTGGACGTAGGAGTGATGCAGTGTGTGCCCCTTTCCACCCGTGTCCATCTCATTTTCCTCGTACAGAGGCTGGCTGTGTACGCCCTTGTGCTCATCCTCTTCTGCTTGTCGTAGCGCTTACGCCTGTCCTACACCTGACGGATGGTGCGCCAAGTCCGACACGAATGAAACGGGGGGAGTGATGGAGCCGTTAGACACATCCTCGGCATGACTGGAAGCGTTATCGACACAAGAGACGGGTAGGCGCTATCGCTGCGCATGCGGCAGAGACCAGAGCTGCCACAGCGCCACAGTTGCGTCTGACTTTCTCTCCCTCTCCGTGGGCTGCGCCTCCAGAGCGCAGCGCCGGTTACCGATGTACCTTACCTGCTCGTGCGGCTGCCACGTAAGTTTATCCGTTTCACTTGCTACCCAGGTACGTGAACTTGCCAGCGCGCGTGCGTGGATTCTCTCTCTCTCCACACTTTCACCCTTTTTCTGTGATCAAGTGTCCTCTTCTCGTTTCGTCTTTTCCCTGCTTCGTCGAGTTTGTCTTTGGGCCTCGCGCCGGGGCGGCTTGCCCACACTCCTTTCGATTGCTCACACGTTGACATTCGCCGTCTTGTTCCTTGTTGCCCCCCCCCCCCTCTAAGGCACAACTTCCATCTGCGCGCCACTCGACGTTCAGTGCTGTTGTTATGTCGCTCACTGCCCTCACTGCCAAGCGTGTTCGGCGCACATGGGAGCCGGAGGAGAAGGCGTGGCACGATGATGCGTTGGAGCTGCCATGGGAGGATATTCGACCGGAGCTGCACAAGGCATCCATCTTCGCCTTGAAGAATGTCTTCTTCTTTTCGCACGCCACCCCCGTGCAAGCGCTCGCGCTGCGCGTCCTCACGCAAGCAGGTACAAGCGCTGTCGTCGAGGCACCAACGGGAAGTGGTAAGACCCTCGCGTTTCTTCTCCCCATCATGGAGCGGTGCGTGCGATCTTGCGAAGCGTATGTGGCGTCGCATCAGCGTCCACCCCTGTTTCGTCACGTGCTCGGCGTCATCTTCTCGCCGTCGCGCACGCTGGCTGAGCAGACATTCGTGGTCGGCCGCAGCCTGGCGGCTCGCTACCCCTTCAACATCCAGTTCGTCCTCTGCGACGGCGTTGTCCAGAAGCCTGCGACAGTACTGCAGCACCTCCAGCGCGGGGCCCGTGGTGCGGGCACGATCCTCGTCACGACTCCAAAGGACTTTGACGAGCTGCTTCCGATGCTCGAGGAGGCTCAAAAGACGCCACTCGACCCTTCCAGTGATGATATCGCGGATTTCCTGGCGCAGCAAGATGAGGCAACGCGGCAGCGTTACCTCGCTCGCAGAGCGCAAGCAAACACCGATGCGGAGAAGGGCAGTATCTCTCGTGATAGTGTACGCTTCTACTCCACATCGGAGGCACGGTTCGTTGTTGTCCTTGACGAGGCAGACCTGCTCTACAACTCCACCGACATGCGCAACACAGTGCAGCAGTTTGTGGCTGGCTATGGGCGTACCCGTGACCCTGTGAGCCCGTCTCCGCGCCGCCGCAAGTCAGCCGCGAAGAAGCGGCCTGTGCCCGAGAAAGAGCCCGGGACGGCCGGCGCACGGCTGTGGATGGACTTTGCGTTTGTCGGGGCTACTGTAGCCACCTCGCCTTCGCTCAAGGTGTATGCCAGGAAGGTGTGCGCGGAGTGTGATAGCACCTTGCACACGCTGGCGCTGCGGTCCAACGACGACTTTGTCTCACAGCTGAGCAACCGCTTCGTCGTGTGCGACGCCGCGAACTTTCTGCCGTATTTCGTCCAGCTCATGAACCTGCACGCGTCGAAGAAGCACTTTGTCTTCTTCAACAACTTTCGTGTTCTTCTGTTTGTGCAGCGGCTTTTCTCTGTTCTGTGCCAGGGCGCACGCCCACTCCTGTACATACCGAAGGTGTTTGTGATGTACGAGGGCATGACGGAAAGTGCCCGCATCGATCAGTACAACCAGTTCCTCACCCACGTGAGTCGCAGCAACGAGACCCGCAAGCCGAAGAAAGCCCTCTCAGACGCAGAGAAGAAGAACCAGGTCTTCACGAGCGGCTGGAAGCGCGACGGCACCGTGAGCATGGGCACGGGCGCCATTCTCCTCTGCACCGATGTCGCCGCCTTTGGGCTCGATGTGCGCGATGTCGACTATGTGTACCACTTTGAGCCACCGGCTACTGTGCAGTCGTACATCCACCGCGTTGGGCGTGTAGGCCGCATGGGCATGAAGGGAAGCAGCATTCTGCTCCTTCCCTGCAACGCCAACTCGACGCCGATGCAGTCCACGCACGAGCGCAAGATGGACAGCACACGCTTCCACACCGTCACCAACACCAAAAAACCTACGGCACAGCTCCAAGCGCCTTGCATCAGCGCTGACTCGCTCCCAGAAGAGCGTCGTGCCTACGTGGCGGAGCTTGGCAAGCACAGCGCGCTGGAAGAGTACACCATCCCGCCCTTCGCCCCCATTACCTCCACCCTCCGGAATCACATCAAGCAGGACGACAAGCTTCTAAAGCTTGCAAAACGGGCCGCAATATCCATGTGCGCGGCGCCGGATGGCGAGGAGGAGAAGGCATGGTTCCACCCACGTCTCGCGGTGCGTGCACTTCTTTTGGATTAGCTCCCCAAGGCCAGCACTTCGTGTGTCTGCGGCCCCTCGGTGCGGGCATACCAGTTTTAACGGCGGCCGTCCTGATCTCTCTTTTCGTATAACGCCGCTATGAAGGGGCCAAACACCGTCCACACACGAGAGGCGAACGCCAACGAAGGGCATGCGAGTCACCAAGACATGAGAGGGGCTCTTCTTGCTTCCGACACTCGTATCTTCGTTTCAAGGATTCCCGCATCTGCCGCCAGTGTCGTCTCGGACGAAACGTGGGCAAAAAGAAGGCGATGCCTTGCTGCGCGGACCTTGAGGCGCTGCCCTGAGATGATGAGCCACTAACGTGGAGGCCACGCCACACTCGTGTCTCTTCTCCCTCCGCTCACTTTACCCCGCCTCTGCGTTTCCCCTTTTCACGTTCTTTCGATCGCGTCCTTTGCGTTCCCTTGCACCCAATCCTGTTGTGTGCAGCAGGGCGTGTGCCCCTCCCACCTGCCTGCCTGCCTGCCTGCCTCCCGGCAACTCGGACTTGGTGGGTGGCGTTTGCGGGAGCCACCTGCCAGCGCCCACGTGGGTGCTTCGTCTCAGCATTGTGTAGGGCACATGAGCATGCGGCCATGTTCAGCTACAACAACATCATAGAGAAGGGGGAACCCCTCAACAAGGAGATCATTGACCATGTATTTGACCATGTGACCGAGTTCCCGACGCCGGCGATGGTGTCCGTAGGCGACGGCAAGGCCGACTGCATTGTGCTCGAAAACTTTTTGACGCACGAAGAGTGCGACCAACTCGTGGCGGCCTGCGAGAAGGTGGGCTACACTTTCTGGCTCCAGAAGAACCACCACGACGCCGACGGAGAAGCCACGTGCGACAGCGCCTCTAAAGCGGTGCGCGTCGTGGACACCATCGAGGCGAACTTTCCGCACCTCTCGGCGAAGCTGTACGAGCGCATTGCCCGTGTCGTCTCTCTCAAGCCGAAGTTTTTTTCGGAAGATATGCCTAACGCCGAAGAGTTTTTCGAGCGTGAGCTCGCCGGCACGTGGGTGCCCCACGCCCTCTCCGAAAATCTTCTGTTCGGCCGCTACCACCCCGGTGGCCACTTTATGCCCCACGTGGACGGTTCCACCATTTTGGACCTCAATACCCGCTCCTTCTACACGCTGCTCATCTACCTCAATGACTGCTTGCATGGCGGAGAGACCTTTATCTTTGCGGGTGAGCAGTGCAACGTCATGTACCTGGACGAGAAGGAGAACCAGTACCGCGGCAACGCAACGCAACGGGTGGGAGCCGTCTACCCCAAGAAGGGCTCAGCCGCATTCTTCTACTACAACCTGCTACACGAAGGGGCGCCGGTGCTGCAGGGGCACAAATACATCTGCCGCGCAGACCTGCTCTACCACCGTACACCCGCCATTTTCACTTCTGAGGCAGATGTGAAGGCGTTTAATGCGTACCAGGAGGCGCGCCTCGCCGAAAGTCACGGAGATGCCGAGCTGGCGTGCCAGCTATTCCAGCGCGTTCGCAAGCTCTCCAAGGGTGTCGCATCCATTTTCCAGATCGAGTAAATGCGCGCAGCAAAAAAAAAGAAAGAGAAAGCGGCAACATGACTTTGCTCCCTCCAGCATTTGTGAACTCCAGGTACTTGTGCTTGTGGCCAAAGTAGCGGGTGCTGCTTCTCCACCTTCTGAACCCGACAGCAGCCATGATCCAACTTGTTCTGTTGGTGCACGTATTCTCGCCGATCTTGGCACACTGCGCAGCGTAGCGTCCTCCCCTCCCCCTTCTGACGGACGCTGCAAATAAAGTAAGGCTGGTTGGTTGGCGTATCCACGCAAACCAGGAGGAGAGGCGACACCGCATCCTAAACGAGTTTTCTGTTTCCACAGTCACGAGTAAAGAATACGGCCGCTGCCGTGTGACCCGGGTCGTTGTCTGCTGTCTGCCTTGCCCTCGAAAGCAGCACAAAACCGCCGTCAGAACCAGAGTGGTAAGCGCAGCTCATCAGTCCCCCTTCTCCTTCCGCCAGTGTTCCCAGACGCACATGCCTGTTCTTTTCTACCGGCGGGTAGCGGATGGTACTGCGGGTGTGCCATACTATCTCTCTCTCTCTGCCTCGCTTTCCTCATCCCTATTTTCTACGTGTTTCTCGCCGTTGCTGTGCTAAGCCGTTCCTCTCCGCCCTTCCCTCCTACCGCGAGGGTCTGTGTCATTCCTTTTCAACCTCAGCCGCCACTTTTTCTTCGTCGGCCGCATGCAGCATCAAGAGGACTACGCATCTAACGCCTCCAAGGATGATCAATACTTTGAGAGCTACGCGGACCTCAGCGTCCACAAGGTGATGCTTCGCGATCGTCCGCGCATGGACTTCTACAAGGCCCTCCTCACTGACAGGTCTGTTATTGAGGGCAAGGTGGTGGTGGATGTGGGCTCCGGCTCAGGCATCTTGTCCTGCTGGGCAGCCCAATCAGGTGCCGCGCACGTATTCTCTCTTGAGGCGTCGTCCATCGCGAAACTGCAACAACGCGTTTTTGCCGACAACGGCCTGTCTGGCCGCGTCACCGTCATCGCATCCACGGTCGAGAAACTTGTCGCTGCCGGCGTCGAGGCATTTCTGAACGAACACCCATGCGTTCGCCTCCACGGCGGCGTCGCGCTTGTAGTATCGGAGTGGATGGGCTTCTACCTCTTCCATGAATGCATGCTGCCCTCAGTGCTACGAGCCCGTGACTTTTTCCACGACGTGAACGCAGCCCTTCAGTCTTCGCTTACCGTCTGCATGCTTCCGTCCCACGGGCGCCTCCTGGTGGCGCCCATCACACTGAAGCCTTACTACGCGGAAACCTTCGCCGCCTTTTGGGACTCCGTCGACGGTGTCTCCCTGCATGCCCTCGGCAAACTCGACTTCGAGGAGCACATTGACGCGACGTCGCCCTTGGTGGACGTCATGCCGCAGCGTTCTTTACTGCACGACGGTGTAGTCTTTTGGGAAGGCTGCTTTGACACACTTGCGGTTGGCGAGCTCGCCAACATCGTGGCGGCACGAACCTTTGACTTCTCGACTTCGGTCACCGGCGCCTCCGCGAGGGCTAGTCTCGACGAGACAGGGCGGTTCACTGTGGAGGGTTTTACACTGTGGTTTCAGGTCAGCTACGGCGACGCCATCCTCGACACCTCTCCACTCGCCCCACCAACGCACTGGAAGCAGACCACGGTTCTCCTGCCCCGTGAGTTCCGCGATGAGAAGACCGTTTCGTTTCACCGCCTCAATGAGCACTTGGAGCTGACCCTCCGACTGACGGCGGAAGACCTTGCGCAGCGGTGCTACAAGATCGAGTTCGAGCTCAACTAGCCAACGCAGCGATCCCTTTTTTGCGCGCCACGGCTTAATGAGTGCCACCTGCCGCGATTAACTTCCCGATCTTTGCCCTACCCCTATCTCGCACTCTTAGTAGCGCACGTCCACTGCCTGCGGATTCGGGGTGTTTCTCCACGTAGGGTCCGTGCAACGCAGAGAGGTTCGGGAGTGCACGGGAGTGGTTTTGTTGTGGTGTCTCTATGCCCTCCTACCACGAGGTACGCCCCTTCTTCCCGCCCCTCTGTTGTCCACCACTCCATGGAAGGGAGCCCGGCTCATGGCAGCTTTGCCGTATGCACGCTGCCGCCTCTACACTACGCCCATTTGTGTCACGGCCTCTTTGTCGTCTCCCCCTCCTTCCTCTTCTGGTACTCTTCGACCCTCAGCTTGCGTAAGAGAGCGCTGGCCGGCAACGCACGTGTCGACGTTCTCCCGCCGTACTGTCTCCCTCTATCTTTCCCTGTCTACTGTGCGCGCCGACACAATGTCCACCGGGACCATCTCCGCTGCCGCCCTGCAGTACTTTGAGTCGAAGGGCATTCAGTCGATTCTAGATGAAGCGATGCACAACTTGGTGCTGAAGATGCCGGCAGACCCACTCCTTTTCCTCGAGGAGGCCTTCCGCAGGCCGACCTCCCTTCACATCATCATCACCGGTCCACCCGGCAGCGGCAAAACCACGCTGGCGGCCAAGTTGGCTGCCCACTATGGCATCACGCACGTTGCTGCTACTTCCGCGGCTGCCGGAGACATGGCGATGCCAGCTGGTGTGCTCGGCGAGCTGAAAACTCTGCAGAAGGATGGTAAGGGCTGGGTCCTGGACGGCTTCCCGCAAACGCGCGCAGACGCGATTCAGCTGCAGACGTCGGGGATATTTCCTCAGCAAGTCTTTGAGCTGCAGGTCCCACTAGCAGTGGCGCTGGAGCGCGCCATCTTCACCGCGGCTGACCCATCCAAAAACACCGAAGAGGCGACGGCGATTGCGAAAAACTACGAGCACTACGATGTGCGCAGAATAGAGGTCACCACTTCCTACCAGCACTGCTACCGTGGCATCGATGCCACTGTCTCCGCCGAGGGGGTGGCTGCGGAAGCTCTGAAGGCCATCGATGCGTTGCAGCTCTTGTGAAGCCTGAACATTACCGACAGCGCCTAACAAGGGCGAACACCAATAGGGTAGTTTCATGTCGCTCCACCGGAGTCGGATGAACATCTCCGGTACACGTTTTTTTTTTTGCTGATGAGTTGCGGCTCCGGTGGTTTGTTCCAGTACGATGTAATGTATAGCACCCGTGGCTGCCTCTTTGCTCCAGAGGTAGAACGTATTTGACTATTTCGCCGGTATGTATCAGCCGTGCCGTAGACGGTTGTAGACTACGTCAAGAAGAGAAATACATTCTGCCGATCGTTTCTCTCTCTCTCTTTGCCCACTGCTTCAGCAAATCGACGCCGCACAGCTGGAGCTGCAAGCCTCTTGCGCAGTTCTCTCCCTTTGACGCCTGTGCAAGGCGACACGGAGATGTGCAGACAATATTCCTTTGTTCTTTTACCTCTCTCGCTTTCTTCGACCAGCGTGCACCTGTCCTTCTCCACCTCCCCTCATCTTGCTCTCCCCACGCCACATTCCATGTGGCCTAACGTCCCCGTCTCTCCGTAACAGGGCGATCATGCTCTCTATCTCCGCCGTACAGCGGCGATACCGCCTGTTTCATCCTGTTCGTCAAACTGTGCCTTTCCACTTTAACCCCGTACAGTCCATCTTCCCGCTTATCTACGAGAACAACCTCCTCGCCAAACCGCGCCTCAGCTGGAAGGACTATGAGGGCAGGAAAGAGTTCGATGCAGATCACCCGCTCCCCGTTGTTGGGACGCGGCTCAATGAGCGCACCACTACGCACAAATGGTCTCATTGGGACCAGTACATCAACCCGCAGATAACACAGAGCTGGATGGATCTGACGCAGTCACCCGAGTACGTTGGGCCTCGCAGCGGGCATAACGTCATCAAGATGGGATGGATGAAGATCGGGGGTAGCTGGAAGTACTCTCGTAGCTACAACGATGCACGGCGTGGTTTTGCCAAGGGGCAGTGGCAGGAGCGGAAGATGACGCCTCGCTTCATGCTGGCACCACGCGTGTCCGCCGGCGGCCCGCGCAACCGGTACGAAGGCAAGGCGTCCTTCTCGCGACTGAGCCTCAGCAAACTGCTGTGGGCTGTGGATACGGGCCGACTAAACCCGAATGAGACCATCACCCTGTATCACCTTCGCAATGCGAAGGTGATCGCCGATCGCGAAGTCGTGTGGCCGGGGATGGTACTGCTTGCCGGTAACGTGGAGCGTGTACCTTACCCGCTGCACATCGAGCTGCAGAACGCGTCGGCGAAAGCAATCCAGCTGCTCGAGGAGGCCGGTGGCTCCTTCACAAATGTGTACATGTCTCACGAGGGCCTCTACCAGGAGCTACACCCGGAGGAGTTCCCCACCTTTATGGAGCAGGAGCTGCCGGAGAGGAAAGGGCTGGAGAACTTTGCAACGCATTCGCGCAAGCGGGGCTGGCTGGCGCAGTGGTACGAGGACGAGAGCCGCTATGCCCACCCCAGCGCTGGACGACGCAGTGCACACTACATCCGCCCACCGACCGATCGCGATTTCCCCGCCACCATCGAGGAATACGAGCTCGCGAAGCACCACCAGAAATGGCACCTGAATCAGCCTGGAAGCGCTACCGTGCTACCCTGGCACTCTCTCAACACAGCTGACATGGCACGGCGGTCAGCCGGGCGACTGTAGCGAGACACTCGTCCACGTCGACGCGCAAGAGGAGGCTCGATTGTTCGCCAGTTTGTTGATACGCGCGCGTGTGCCGTTGCTGGGTTTTGCTAAGCAATGCACACGACAAGTTAAGGCGGTGCCAAGGAAACAGGGTAGCCGAACACACAGCAAAGAAAAAAACATACAAGCGCGCGCATCTGCTCCCCTGCGCCGCTGCGCGACAGCCACGCCAACACCTAAAACCACCGCCTGTCGAACGCGGCCTGCGCATGCCAAAGCACGAAACTTGTTCTGGTACGAGCACGAGCACAGAAGCGACCAGAGCCTCACCCCTCCGCGTGTCTCCTTCTGTTCCCTTCAATGATTTTCATCAACTCGCTGCTCTTTCACCCCCTCCCTCCGTTTACTTGCCCGGAAACTGCGCCGAAGACTCCCAGCTTTTCTCTCAGCGGCACTCAGTTCCCGTCTGCGAGGCAAGGCACCAATGACAACGCGGGTGGAGCTGCGCAAAGTGCAGGTGCTGGGCCCGAACCCCAGCAAGTTCGACACCCCCATTCGCTTGCACCTAGTGCTTGACGTGTTTGAAAAGCCACCTAAGGATGCTATCGACGTGACCTTCACCTGGTCGCCAGTGTGGGACTTCCCTGTAGACCAGGAGCTAGACGAGATGGAGGTTGGCCCCTTCACAACGCTCGGCAGGCACGAGTTCACTATTGAGAGCGATCCCCCCAACGTGGCCGACATCCCAGATCCGACCGGTCCCACTGCCTTGATCGTCTCACTCAAGTACCAGGGAAACGAATTCCTCCACATTGGGTACAACATCACAGTCACCTGCGAGGGCGATCTTCCAGATGTCTTCACCTCAGCAGACATGCTCACCCGCCACATTGGTAAGTGCTACCCTAAACTGCGGGATATTTCCTGGGACGCACCGAGCCCGGCAACAGCCTCGCCCTCAGACTCGGACGCCGATAGCACCTGCGATAGCGCCGACAGCCCCTGCAAACGCGCGAAAAGAGAGAATGAAGCGCAATCATAGACCTCCTCCACCGCATCGCTTCCCGTCAAGCGCTCGTAAAGGGGTGCCGTTGCCCTGCACCCCTGTTTTAAAGCAGTTGCATACACGGCACCGAGGACGTAAGCGGCCAGACTCTTGAGACGCGTGACTCCATGGTCATGATGACTCAGAAGACTTTTTGCAACCTTGCCACCGGATGTTTCGAAAGGCTGCCATAACGTTTTCTGAGTTTCTCACACAACATACGGCCACACAGCTATCTGCAGAGGAATACCTGTCAGTGGCAGCACCGGTGCCCTCCGAGGTTGCTGCTGAGACACTGAAGATGTAGACTCATATCGTCGTCTGTTCGCCAAAATATCCACCGCGCGCGGGGATGGGGGACGGAACGCCGCCCCACCTGGGTCTCATCTCGACTACAACAATCTTTGCTGCACAGTGGCTTTCTCTTGACGAAGCAGCAGCACGAGAATATGCGTGCCTACCTGACAGCGGTTCCTCATGTTCGTTTGTTTGTTGGAGGCAGTGGCTCGCTCGGTTGAGAAGGTCCCCTGTGCCCCAATGCCTCTACCACACATATCATGCCAGCCGCGGTGGCAGACATGAGGCACGCCGGAATTAGTGCATCCGTGGTGTAATCTTTTTCTACCTTCAGCAGCGGCGTGGTCTTGTGCAATGCGCAGAGTGACTTTGTAATACATCTGTTCTCCAGAATAAGAAGTCGTCCTCGCAACTGAAGCTACGGCGCACTAAGGCAGAGATCCTGCTGATCTGATGACAGCCCGGCACTGTCGCAGCTCCGCCACCCTACCTTTGCAGTCCAGCCACAACACCCGCTCAATGCTTATCAGAAATGTGCACCAAGTGTATATCTCGCTCTGAAGCAGCATGATGGCACTGCCGCCCTTTTGCGCGGGCTTCCCGACTACCCTGCGATTCAACGCAAGAGTCCGTGATGTTACCACGCTTCACGCCCAGCTGCTGCAGTTGGCGCATATTCCTCAAGGAAACTCTTCCTCCTCTGAGCAACTAGTTGCTCCCTATTCCTCTTCTTTCCCATTAACAGGACTACCAACGCACTTTTCCGCAGCGTGTAGCCGTGTTTCCGCTATTCTGGCTCCCTTCGCTGTGTACGTTCATTGGATGTCTCGTCGAAAGGACACACCATTATGCGCTTTTGTGCAACAGAGAGAGCTCTCGAGAGGCAGAAAGAGCGATCTCAACCAATACAGTAGACTTCCCCACCTCCAGGATTGAGGAAGACCACCGCAGTTTCACTAAAGACCACAAGTGGGAAGCAACCTGGAATAGAATAGTGGTGCTCTCATCTCCACAGGCTGTGACAACTTTACACAGATTTTACGTCTTACGCTCGAAACAACCCGCCTGACCCTATGGACGGTGTGCCCAGCGTTTCCCTTACCAGCGCACGTGGAACAACCAGTACGCTGAGGTCAAAAAAAGAGAAGCGGCTTACTGAGTGATAGCAGAGAGCGCCAGACAGACCCCTCTCCAACAGGACGGGGGCGTGACGGTGTACTGGTGTACTGGTGTACTGGTTAGGGTTAGGGTTAGGGTTAGGGTTTTTCTCTCCACTGATTCCTTGCACAGCGACACCCTCTCCAACAGGACGGGGGCGTGACGGTGTACTGGTGTACTGGTGTACTGGTTAGGGTTAGGGTTAGGGTTAGGGTT
>NC_018242.1:590916-618357 GCF_000227135.1 Leishmania donovani | reverse complement strand
CTAACCCTAACCCTAACCCTAACCCTAACCAGTACACCAGTACACCGTCACGCCCCCGTCC
The DNA here is from genome assembly GCF_000227135.1 of Leishmania donovani. NCBI lineage: Eukaryota > Euglenozoa > Kinetoplastea > Trypanosomatida > Trypanosomatidae > Leishmania > Leishmania donovani. The sequence continues at coordinate 618,296 of NC_018242.1, read as the reverse complement.
TGTTGGAGAGGGTGTCGCGGTGCAAGGAATCAGTGGAGAGAAAAACCCTAACCCTAACCCTAACCCTAACCCTCCACCACACTGCATGTCAGAGGGCAGAGAGCTTTCAATACGAGCAAGGCAAGCAGTCGGCTACACAGCCACAAGATGGAGAGCAAGTATCGGGGTGGTGTAGTGGGTGTTTCTGCTAATGGTCAGTCCCGTCAGGGGCAACGCGTACAAGCACACACAAGCCTAACCCGGTGCTGCTGTCGTTGCGTTGTCTGTCACAGTGCTCCACAGCAGCCATGCGCAGTGCAGCACACCAACGGCGAGCGGTGTTCGACCGCGTGGCAAGTAGCCCAATGCATTGTGGAACCGCGATTTCGCTCTTCAGTGGAACACTAGCAGCCTACATGAGAGAGCTACCTCGGCAGCCTCTCGAGCATGGGAAGACAGTGTGGCGGCGGTTGAAGCTTCCGGATGAGCACAAGGGTCGCAATAATAGGAGAGAACAGAGGGTTGTCAAAGCGGCGTACACAGTAGTGCATGTGTACTAGTGAAAACTTGGCACCATGGAATAAGGTACAGTCTGTGTGATAAAAACTGTGTCCTTCACCAACACAGGCGTCCTCATCACTCTAGCCGCCGCTAGACATTCGCTTCACAAGAGGCATGTCGCAATGATTAAGTACATTAGTGACACAGCTGACAAGCTACACCCTACTTACACCGGGACAAGCATCCTGCCTGGCATCAGGTGCTACAGCTAACCTTGGAGCTCCTGTGCACCCAAAGGAGCGGGTGGTAAATGAAAGATTACATGGGGGTGGTGACTGTACGCAGAGCGCGCTTACGTTTTCTTCGGTCCATGATGAAGTAGCATTCACGCTTGTACGGAATGAATCGTTTGCTACAGTTGTACAGTACCACTAGAGGAATACAGCATACGTCGTTTCTCGCGTCGTGGGTTATCCGTATTGGCTGGAGTGTAACAAAGGACGTGAGCAGAGTAGCTGGAGCTTGCAGACGAAGATCTAGAGTCCAGAAAGAGTCTCCGTGCGCACAAAATGTGTAGTTATAAGTGCGCATGTTCGGGGGGCTCTGTGCTACGGTCGTGCAGCGACAGCTTTCGATACGTTTTCGTTACGAAGAGGAAGGAAACAACAAAAGCAGCGAAGGAGATGAATGAAAGATGGCATTGTGCACATGAAAAAGTAGTTCGTCATGAGGTATCGCGAAACGGAGAGAGGTGTCGAATATGGCAGCCGAGGAAGGTGCAGAGATTGTCGTCGTCTTGGGATGAGGACCTAGCCCAACGGAGATTGTCTCCACGGCTTTGGATCAAGTAAAGAACCTTGTCGAAGGCGTAGCTGTGCTTCTGTGACAAGAACAGGAAGAAAGAAAAGCGTACTGTCTCTTATGCGCTCCTTTTTCGCTTTCGAATATCAGCTGGAACGATGACAAGTACACCCTTCCGCCAGAGTCCTTCACGTTAATCGCAAAGAAAAAAAGCAAGCAATAGCATCATCATTTTGAGACGTAGGGGAGCGCAAAGTGCGTCGACAAGAGTGGGCGCAACTGGTGGCAGTTCCAGCAGATGCAAAGAAGCTGAAGCCAGCGGCGCTACCACCCTAGTCTGCGTCAAGGCAAAGCCCATCAGTAAACTCACTCTGGGATGAATTCATGCTACGCAGATGAATAAAGAAAAAGGAGTGGGAGCTTCGCAGCACCAGCGCTTTTGTGAAGTGATCACCGCCGTCAGCCGCTACTCACCGTCATCCAACAGCAGACGCGGCGACGGCCTGCTGGGTGTGAGTTGTGGTTGAGCAACGGAAAGCGGAGACGCATCATCCTCGTCGAGAAGTATTTTTGATTTGATCGGCTCTAGATCTGCAGCTACGTGGGGACGACTAGCGGACATTTCCTTTTTAAGCTTCACGCAGTTCGTGATGGGTAGTGCCTCGCCGATGTTCTCCCAGTCAATATTGTCGTCCAATGTGGATGAAGGTGTGTTTTTCAGGTGCATGCAAGGATCATAGAGCTGGCTTGGCGCCACATTCGAGCGTTGGCTTTTCTCGAAAAAACGCCTGTCTTCTGCAGAGAGGCGGGAAAAATAGCAGTCCCTTTCAGCAAGAAGCCCTCGCTTGAATAGCGCTCGTTGCTTCTCAACCTCGGCAACGTAATCTGAGTCGGTGGAAGATGTTGTGGTGCTAGAGGAGCTTGAGTGGGATGAGACAATCTCTGATTCTGCCGAGCGCTCGCGATTGCGCTTTCGGAAATGTTGACGCGGTTCTCCCTCTGACGAGTCTGTGAAATCCTCCTCATCGCTAAACTCCTCGTGCTCAGGCGAGTACGGAGGCACGTAGTCATCTGCGTCAGTGTCGTCGTCGATGAAGTCATCTTCATCTTCGATTTCGGGGTTCAAGTGGTGGGCAATCGTCTCGTTTGGAAACGCGCTCTCTGTGACTGCCTCCGCATGGCCTTCCGCCAACTCGGCCGCGGCAACCACTCGGTTGTACCGCAGCCGATTGTAGCTGGCATTTATGTGCCAATAGCGCTGTAGAGTTAAAGCGGCTTTCTTTCGCGCGCTACCGTACAGTCTCACCTCCTCCTCGTGCTTTTCTTCATTCCACTGATTGTAGTCGTTGTAGTATGTGCAAAGCACGTCGCGCAGCCGATAGTCTCCAGCGCTGACGCCGCGCACCCAATGGTGAGACTCCATATGTGTTTTCCACTGTGCGGCCCTGCGGAAGACAATGTGAATGAGTACATTGTCCCAGACTGTATCAAGGACAATCGGTGCACCATTGTCTGCATCGCCAGTGCTGGGATCTTCGCCGTGCATGTGCGAAAGAACATCCAGAGGGTCGACGACGGGTCGACCGCTGTGGAGGTGCCTCACGTGACGCCCTTCCTCTATCCGAGCAGGCAGAAATCGAGTATTCAAGTAGTGCTCGTAACACATTGGGCATACATAGACTTCTGCGGGATTGAGTAAGTAGAACTCGTCCATAATCTGGTCAAAGTAGACGTGGCGATGCACAACTTCAATTTCGCCATCATCCCCGGCCTCATCGCCTCGAATGACAGTGTTACGTGACTCAAAGTGAAACGTCTTGCCTTCGATATCTTCAATTCGCTTTCGGAGAGCGTTGGACATGGGTTCCCGAAAGTGTGGTGGCTGCATAAAGCCGCCATTGTCGACAGCAATGCGAATCAGTGTGCTTGTGTTGTAAAACAGTCGCAGTGTTTTATCCGGGCTAAGAACTTCGATAAATTTGACAGGATCGAGCGGCTCTGCCGTTACCGCATCGATTCGTTCGTTGGACACAGCATCCAGGTTGAGCTCACCCTCCAAGGCCCTCCCACGACGTGGGAGTTTTCGCTTTGGAGGCATCGTTGTAGCTCCCTGTTTAACCTCTCCTGCAAGACCCTCGTGCCTTTGTTGAATAAGGTATTTCTGGGTGGTATCGAGTGTGTGGTTAAAGGTCGAGACCTGTTTTAGAAAGCTAAAGAAAATAGGAAAGCGAAAACCTGACATCATAGAAAGTGAATGGGGCAACGACTGTGCCATGCTAGCATTAAAGGCAAATGATGGCAGCAGGCGATGTTGAGCGACGCAAAGGCGGCTCACGAAAGGTGGCGTCCAAATTTGCAAGAGATGAAGTGGTTAAGGTTTCGTCGCGGTACAACGTGGGAGGTTGTGCCGCACACCTAGTGCTGTGCGGCGTGTATGTGATGTAGTTTGAAGACGCCAAGCCGATGCAGCGGTGCTATCTCAGGTTTTCGACGATGAGGCAGCGCAGGACGCGAGCGCAGGCTAACATTTTTCGGTGCCGAATTGACTGCTTTAGGGTTGGTCTCCCCCTTCGTCAAGCAGATGAATGTTCGTCGGTACGGTCGAGGTATTTCGCAGGATTGTGAAAGCGCTCTCCAGGAGAAACCATGCTAACTTTCTGGGCAAGCAGCCAGCTGTTTGACGGGCTTCAGTTATCAGGGTTAACTTTTTGGATGGTTGTGGTGTCGAATGTGCCGCATACCCCCCCTCCCCCCTCTGCAATGCCCTCTGGGTAGCGCAGCAGTGGGATAACATGTTGGTGGCAGTCACAAGTGATTGGATGCGCGGCAGATGAGGATGCTGTTGGTGAGGGTGCGTCACCGCCCTTCGACTATGTGATCTAGTCAATTTACGGAGGAGTGGGAGAGCCACTACGCAGCTGTCGCTAAAACGTTAAGGGCCCCACCTGTTAGTTCTCGTTCACTGTGTGTGGGCGCGGGACAGCGAGGCAGCGAAGCGAAATCATGCAAATCGAAACTTGTGCGCTTGATCCTTTTTTTTTTGCTGCACGGGGCAACATATGGCTTCGTTGCATTCTCTCAACTGCAAGAAACTGCCTCTCGTTATCAGCGGTAAAGATTAAGGGTGCTCCTGCTTTGTTCGGCTCCGCATACAGGTTGTGATTAATGTGCATTGAGCAGTTAAGCCTAGAGGACGGCACTGCATATCAGAGAAATATCTTTGCTCAACAATTGCAGGAAATATTTCCCCTGCACTGTGAATAGTTTGTTCCTTTTTCTGATGCAGAAAATTACTTTTGTGGGGCATATTTTGTGACATCGATTTTTTTTGTCTCGTGGCTGAATGAGCTGCTGTGATGTTTATCAGGTTTGTTTTTTTGACGATCGATGGTTTATTGCATTGTTTCGTATTCGTCGTTGTTTAGCAGGCATTCTTGAATGGAATGCAGTAGTAGTCCGCTATTTCCGCATCTATGATGCTCGGACATTATCTTTTTCTGTGTTGCGGTCGCTGGCGGTGGCACCTATTCACCTGCCGTGCTCATTATTATCCCTAGTGGGGCACTGCTAGGTGCATTTCTGCTATATATATATATATATATATATGTATTCATATATTCAGAGATGAATCGTATGTGCTTCACTCCAGCGAGTGGACATCAACAACAAAATGGACGGAAAAGGTGGAGCAAATGTCTGTTCTTTTTGCAGCTTTACGTCCACGTATACTTTGTTACTCGGAGATGTCGTCGGTGTTTTTATAAATGGCTGCCGCGAAATCGACCGCGTGTAGAGTCATATGGACTTCGTCAACGGTGCCTTCAAGCACCACCCAAGTATGCCAGTGATGGATGCACAAATGTGTGACACCTCTCGTTCGTCAAGGCGTAGAATAAGGTTGCTGACAAGATTTCTGACGATATCTGCAACAAGCTCGATGAGATGCGCAACTTTCAGAACTACCATCTCGGTTTTTCGTGCATCGCTGCAGTGGTGAATGCGACACAAGTGAGTGCTTGTGTGGAATCGGACGTTATCTTGTTTGGTTCACACAGCTGCGATGCTGCTGGAGACTGGATTGTCTCCCTTTTCGAAGAGGTGACTCCAGCCATTCACGGCTATTAGTCTATGAAAGGAATGTGGCCGTACGTCTTCATCTTTTCTGAACTGAAGCACAATGAGAGCCGTGGTCGGCGTCGCTTTGCCATCACCGTCGGGACAAGTGCTGAGGCGGAGAGTATTCGGCGCGCCCATGAGTTCAGCGAATCGGATATACTGTGTCCTACTGCGACTGCGTTGACGCCTGTGCTGCATGACAATGGTACCTATCTGCTGCTTGGTGGCAAGCATGAAGACGATATCAAGGTGTTGGGAACAGTGTGCGAGTACGTGGCTAAGCCGACAGCCTCGCTTAGGTTGTTGTGCAAGGTGCAAGAGCAACGACAATTTGTGTGTTCCTGAAGCTGCCGATGGCCAACATGGAGTCCTTCAAAATTTTCCGCGCAGATGGTATAGTGGTGTCGTCCCCTGTTTTTATGCATAATGGGTGTGAACTCGCTCGCCGTTACCTACGGCGTGTCGCCGGTGTGTGTTTCGTTGTGCTGGATGCTTTTCCAAGTCTCCGCTGATGTTGTTGCATATTTGCAAAAGCTGCGACAGCGGACTTTGCTGCAAACGCGTCAGTAATCGCCGACATAAATGGATGTAGCGACAACGTTGCAGGCGATCTGTGCTCATACAGATTATCGGAAGTCGAGAAGGATAATGGCCATGGCGACGTGAGCCTTGTAGATTTGGTTTCCTGGTGAGTGGCATCTGCTGGCGTTTGCCTGCTTCACAGTTAACGGTTTCTTTGTCGAGAAGTTCCAGTGCGTCAAACAGTACATTAAAGAAAAATTGAGCACAGCGATAACGGTCACCGTGTGGAGCTGTAAAGCAATCGTCTTGTTTGCTTGGGTGCTTGGTGGACAGTATTTTTTTTTCTCTTTTCAAAGTGCCTTTCTTTCTTCAGATATTGTGTTCACTGTAGAGGTTCTATATATGTTTTTTTTTCTCGTTTGGCATGGTGGCGAGTGAGCTGTGTGTTGTGGGTGATTTAGTCGGCGACACTGAAGTCGAACAAATCGAATCCTTATCTTTGTGTTCGTGTGTGCATTGCTCTCGGCCGTTGTAAAATTTGATCCGGGATTCAGATGTCCCAAGAAAATGCGGTGCTTTCCACACCGGAGCATGTTTTCGTGCCGAACGGAAGGCTCTAAAGTTACAAGAGGTCGGCGTGTGCGCTTTGCAATAAAGTGGTTGCTTTTTTTTTTTCGATCAGTTTCTGGAGGAAGCCGAGAACATTGTGTCCTTCTTAGCGCTCTTTTTGCGTTCAAGCATTGTCTTGAATTCTTTTGTTTTTCTTTGCATTGTCTGTAAATCACTCTCTGCTAGCGATATGACAGGAGCCATCGTTTCCGCCCTCGCGCAGGCCCATGAACGCGATTCGCTTTTGTGGATGCGTGGTGTCCGCTCAGTTTCGTCTGGTACCAATTGTGCAGCTCGCATCGGGAAAAAAAAGATAAAGTGCACAAAAAGCCCGATAATGGAATGGCTTATTCTGCCGCAGGACGACATGTTCTAGACAACGGTTTAGCCGTGGATCAGCCTCGGTAGGATGAATGTGTTTGCAGGTATTTAGTCGATGGCTTTTTCGTGATTGAAGGATACGGTGGAGAGGGAAAAGGAGCGTATTATCGTCTTTGAAACCATCCTTGAAGCGATGGGAGAGAAAATACTGTGATTCTTGCTGGCATGGTTGCATAGCGAGTAGAAGTGAGTGGGTCCTTGGTAATACCGATTTGTTTGTAGTGACAAGGGTTGTGCGATGTGCTGTTGCCTTCGCCTGGGGCTGCTGCGAAGAACTTATTAGGTCTTTGCACGGATGTCGAGGTGCCTCTCTACCATGCGAAGCAGCTCTTTGAAGAGGGATATCTCTGTTTCAAAAAAAGAAATAAAAGAAAGCTATGCTGAAGTGCGCTTTTTTTTTTTTGCATCGACTCTGTAGACGGTATTGAAGGAAAGAAGCATGAACCCTCTTAGGGCTTTAGTGCTCAACTGCGTATCGACTTCGATATCGGATTTCTGTGCCTGCTGGTGGGCCGTGGCGGAGCTTCTGTTGTGGACAGACTCAAATGGACTGCTCTCATGGTGATTCGTCTGCAGAAGTTTTTGGGGGCTCTCACTCCACGCACGGAGTGTGTGAATTTGTGGAGATAAATGACTCGTGAATAGTACGTAATTCTCTTTGCTCTTTTGCCTCGTTGCTCCGTTGCTGCTTTTGATGATATTGTATTGCCGAGGTTCAAGGAAAAGGAATCTCGGAGGCCTCAGAATGTATGAGGAAGGGCAGTTGACAAAGTAGTTCTAGCCCCTTAAACCTATTATCACAGCGGGAGAAACGAGGTCTATTGCAGCTCTTAAAGTGCTTGCAGCTCCGCAGCGGTAGGACTTTTCTTTCACAAAGCCCTTTGTTTCTCTGCTTTGAATTGTGAAAAGTGCGTTCTACCAAAGAGAGGAACGAAAATGTCGGGTGTTTTAGAGTTTTTCATTCCGAATCACATCGCCGATTTGGAGGATGCGAAAAAGATTGGAGCGGATTGCTACCATGTCGAGGGTGTGTGCGAGTTCGACGTTCCTGAGCGTCAGCAACTTGATGACCTGACACGGTTGTTTGATGCACTGCACCACGAAAAATCACCCACCGCCCTGTTCACGAAGCAGGACCTTTTCTTTCCGCTCTACTCGTACGTAAGAGCGATTCGAGAGAAGTCCGGACAGTCGACTGTTGTCACGCGGGTTGCACGGCACAAAATATGCCATGAGGTCGGCGAGCGCTTGAAGAAACTACTCCAAGTGGCAGTGGCATTTCTGAAGAAGCAGCGACCGGGAAGCGCGCAAAACGGTGCATTGGAAGTATGCCTGCGCTCTACTCTCAAGATGTATGCTTTCCTTGCCTGCAACGTACTTCTGTCTGTAGCGCCACCGGACGACGATGAGAGTCCTAGCGGACTTTCGCAGCAGCAGTCTCACCGGAAACGGTCGCGTCGCGACATAGATGGCAGCTTTGGTGATGATGGAAGCGGTGTCGACATGGACGGCAGGGAGCTGGTGCTCACTGCACTTGTCGAGCTTTGCTCACCGGACGTAATGCAGCTGTGGCCCGAGTGTCATTTGGAGGATTCAACGTTGAATCTTGTTCTAAAAATGTGCCTTCACATGGTCACATTGAAGCAAAATATCGGTGGCGATGCTCAGTCAGTTGGTGGCGCCCTGGCGCTTCTCTTTGCGCGCGCAAGCAACTGCATTCTCTCGAAAAAGAGCGTAGCAAACTCGACAGAACTCGTGACTCCTTTGGTGGAGCTCTCGCTCAAGTCGGAAAGCGCTTCCGTGTTTCTCTCAAAACTTGTTTCTGACATTGAGCAAAGCGAGACGAGCGTCGGATTTGGTGATGAGCTGTTGCGCGCTATCTTTGAAACGATGTCTCGAGCTGCCCTCTACGAGGCGGCCAACGATTCTGCCGCTGCGAAGAACGTTGCGTGCTTCTTTGGAGAAGTGGCGAAGCAGAGCGTGACTGTTGTGGTGAAGATGGCTGACCTTGTTATTCCAGCCCTGCAGAGTGAGAATTACGATATCCGGAAGGCGGTAGTGACGTGTATCGCGGAAATGGTGCTTCAGCGCTATACCGGACACGCGCGAAACGCCAACGATGATGCCGTAAGAAACTCGTACCTGAAGGAGCTTCTTTTTCGTGTCATGGATGTGAACGCGTTTGTGCGTAACCACGTCTTGCATACCTGGGAGCGCTTAGTGGAGAGTCGGGCGGTGCCAAAGAGGTACCACTTGGCGGTGATGGCTGCGCTCGTTGGTCGGCTTGAGGACCGCAATTATCTTGTCCGCGACGCTGCCATGACTGTGATTTCGAGCGTGCTGCGCAAAAACTGGTTTGGCAACGTTCTGAACAGCGCGCTTGTCAAGAGCAAGTTGGAGGAGGCTCTCAGGGACGGAATTGTGTGCTTTGGCGACACGTCCGCGATGGAGAAAGAAATCGAGAACACCAGAGCGCAGTTTCAGCCGGCGATGGAGGTGCTAGGCGATCCTCTCGATGTGAATGAGGAGGAGGCGCCTAGAGCGGTGGAGGTAGAGGGGGCGTACGTATCGCGAGAGGAGGACGCTGTGATGTCCGACAAGCAGACGGTCGTCATCAACAGGATTGTATTTTACCAGAACACGCTCTGTTTTGTCGAGCTGATCAAGCAAGCACTGCAGTATGCGTGTGTTTTGCTGGATAGCAAGACTGAGCGGGACGTAATTGAGTCGATCAAGCTCATTGTTGTCTGCTCTGAGTACCGTGTCCAAGGGGGGGAGCGGGCGTTTTTGAAGGTTCTTGTCATGGTGTTCGAGGGCGAGATAAAGATCCAGTTTGCCGTCCGTGATGCTTTTGCAGAGGTCGTCTTTAACGCGTTTAACCGCGTCGCGGCCTCGTCAGGGACCCGCGTCGCGGCCAGTGCGCAGAAGCTGATCAGTCTCCTCCGTTGCGCCTCCGAGGGTGAGGTGAGTGCAGTGGATCGCATTTTCGGGCTCATGAAAGCCAACCCCGCTTTGGCGCGACACCTCTCGGCGCAGTTTGTAGAGGCAATGTGGAGCATCGCAGAGGGCTCGATCGACGCCGACGCCACCGACGGTGACCGGCGCATTGCCATGCGCATATACAGTCTGTTGAGTAAGTACGTCTGGAAGGACCTGCGCGCGCGCAAGGACAGCATAGTCGCGTTTCTTTGCTCCGACAGTCACAAGGACAACGTACTGCTGTCGTACGTCTTCGCTGCTCTTCAAAGCGAGGCGCTGGACCCTCAGTTTCGCCCGATTCCGGCCGATGAGGATGTCCGGCGGCATCCGGTGCTCCGACACGTGGTCAATCACCTCTGCCGCCGCACGGAAGGGATGGCGTCGTGGATGATCCTTGCGGAAGCTGGCGTCAACGTCATACACACCCTGTGCGAGGTTCCTGTCACGGTGTACAACTACATTCTTGAGTACTACGGGTCGTGCGAGAATCTAGAAACGCAACCGAACCGGAAGGCACAGTGCCTTTTCTTACTCGGACACACGGCACTGAAGCAGCTGGTGGCGGTGGAGGCGGCAGAGAAAGCGCAGCTGAAAGCTCTGGAAGATCCCACGAAGGGCGTCGCTGAGGTCTCACCAAAGGTGAGGGACCAAACAGACTCGATGCACAAGGAGCTGGGGCTTGGCTCGCACGAGCTGCGGAGGCACGAGATTCAGGAGCTGGCGCAAAAGCGGAAGCAGGCAATCATTTCACCCGGCTCTGTTTGGTCTCGCTTTGCCGATATGATCGTCGCCACATGCCGAAAAAAGTCCTCGGTTTACGCGGACAAGCCGTTCGAGCGCGTGTGCGCCGTCCTTGCCCTTTGCCAGTACATGATCGTAAACGAGGGCTTCTGCTCTGAGCACCTCAGCCTCCTTTTTGCTATCGTCGCCGACAAGCGCGAGTCGTGGGTCACGAAAGTGAACGTTGTGATTGCTCTCGGTGACCTCGTGTGCGTGCACCCCAATCTGCTGGGCCCGTATCTGAGCGTTCCCACCACGGGCTTCTTCAAGCTGCTGGTCGATGAGGACGTCCGCGTTCGCGCCGTGACGATCCAGGTATGCTCTCACCTCGTTCTGGGAGAGATGCTGCGTATCCGCGACCACCTGTACACCATCGTGAAGCTCGTTGCAGACCCGGACGAAACGATCGCGAACAACGCCGTTACCTTTGTGCAGAACTTGGCGATGAAAGAGAAGGAGAAGATTGGCAATTTGATCCCGCCGCTGGCGACGCAGCTGAGCAATGCCATGCCGTTTGACAAGTTCCAACTGGCGATGCGCACCTTGTTGGAGCGCGTGGAAGGGGACAAGCCGACGGATTCACTGATCGACCGTCTGTGCCAGCGCTTTGAGTCTTTTTCAGAACGCAGCAAGAAGAAACTCGCCGTTGCACGGAACATCGCGTTCTGCCTCAGCGAGCTCAACTACACGACGGAGCGGACAATCAAGCGGCTGACTTCCGAGTCGTGCTACCAACAATACAGGCACTGGCTACGTTGCGCTGACGTGTATGAGTACTTCAAGCTCATTGCAACAAAGGCGAAGAAGCAGGGCCGCGGTGGACCGGAGCGCCGTGATCGCGCAGCCGTTGAGGAGTGGGAGGCAAGGATGCAGATGGACTCGTGCGCGGAGGCTGACGGCGAGGAGAAGACGTCCGTCGCGGTTGCGCAGGAAGCGCCTGTGGAGTGAGGTCCTCACCGGATGCGCCGCCGAAGGGATAGCATCTGTTCACTGTATACCTATCACCTGGAGTTGGCGGCCTGGATGCTACAGCGTGAGTTTCAGGTCGTGGTTCTGCAGTTGTGCCGCTCGACAGAGAAGAAGCGACCATAGAATTCGAAACTTGGCAGAGATAGAGGTGTTGTTTGCTTTGTTTGATCCGTGTATCATGATGCCTTCTTTTTGTTATGGCGGAGTGCGCGATTTGCACGGTCGCTGCCACAGATGGCAATAGAGTAGATAAGCGCGCTCCTTTTTTCTCTATTTTTCTATTCTGTGTCTGCAAGCGAAAGCAGCGCAGCTGAACGAGACAGAACGCGTTCCGGAACAGAAGGAGACAAGTGGTGCAGGGCTGAAACCTCGCTGGCGCCTTGAGGTTTCCGCGTTGAATTTGCACTTGCAATGTAGCGCGTATGAGAGGGTGAATTCTACAGCCTGACCGTCGCTGCCGGCATTCTGTTTCCCATCATGACTTAGCTCTTCGGAGAGATCGTCCACAGCGGTCGTCTTGGGCACACCGATGCCCCCCTCCCTCCTCCGGAAGAAGTGAGCAGCAATGCATCCCCTCCCCTCCCCCTCTGTTTTTCCTGTTTTGATTTTTTTATCAATCTTGCCGCGTCTTCGGAGAACGCCTCACTTCGTCGACTGCGGCACGCACACTGGGAGAACATTTTCGAGGCCCACGCTCCGCAAAGAAGGGAGGACAAAACAAAACAAAGCTCTGACCCACTCTACCGAGATTTCAGGAGCAACACCCCCGCATGTCCTCGTTGAGTCTCGTTTTTCTCTCGAGACGCAGTCGACCGTGCTAGTGGTAAAAAAAAGAGGGATGCACGGAGCGACAAGATGCCGACCAAGATGGCAGCGGCGGACTTCGAGTTCGGTCCGCCCCTGGGCACTGGGGCGTTCAGCAAAGTGGTCGTTGGCTTGTATAAGCCGACAAACGTCCGGTATGCGGTGAAATTTATCTCAAAGAGGTCCATTCTTGACGCCCCAACGGATGAAGAACGCACTCGAATGGCTGAGGTGGCTCGGCGAGAAACGAGAATGCTGCTCATGTGTGAGCACCCCAACATCGTCAAGTTCCATGCCTCAATGCAGACGACGGAGGATTTGCTGTACGTTACAGAGCTTTGCGAAGGAGGGGAGCTGCTAAAGCATATTGAAAGGTGGGGACACATACCTCTCGAGGCTGCACGCCACGCAATTGCCGAATTGTTCTCAGCCGTCTTCTACCTCCACCACGGCGAAAAGAAGAGCAACTCTGGCCCAAGTGGACCGGCCATGAAGCCGCTGACGGTGATACACCGCGACATCAAGCCGGAAAACATAATGCTCAGCGCTGACAAGCATCTCCGCCTCATCGATTTTGGAACGGCCGTTGTGTGCCAGTCTGCGGATGACAAGGCGACAGGCGAGGAGACTGGCAGCGGTCGGGCCCAGACCTTCTGTGGAACCACCTATTACATGTCTCCCGAGCTGTTGGAAAGCAGTTATACGTGCTGCGCGTCTGACTACTGGGGCTGCGGCTGCGTACTGTACTTGATGCTCGTGGGCCAGCGCCCTTTTGACGCGTCCACGCAGTACTTGCTCATCAAAACCATCCTTGAAAAGGAGCCAGAGTTTCCTGAGGACATGGACCCAGACGCGAAAGACCTGATTCGCAAGCTACTGGTGAAGGACCCAAAGGCGCGTATCGGTATGAAGGAGATCAAGCGTCACCCGTTTCTGGCATCTGTCAATCTCTCCACTGTTGCGAACCAAGACGTGGCCGATTTTTGGCTGCGGGAGACACCGTGGGTGGACGAGGCGAGCATCTCGGCGTGCATGGCGTGCCAGCGGCCGTTTGGAATCTTGCGGAGCAAGCAGTTCTGCCACAACTGCGGCCGAATCACGTGCAACTCCTGTATCCGAGACCTCCGGATTATTCCGGAATCTCGGTGGAAGGCGCCCCAGCGCGTGTGCACGGCTTGTGCTGGGACATTGAACGGTGTGTCTACATTGTAGCCCACTTGAATGTGCTGCTTTCTTCTTTGCTTTTGCCATTTCAGTTGGGGCGCGATTACCATCCAGGCTCCCGAGATCGTATCTGAAGTTCTTCTGCGCTGTACGTGTCTTCTAGCTGAAGGAAGGTAAAAGGATGTGAGACTATGGCTGAGCGAATGCTGCAGAAATTCGACCCAATGCTTTGACCAGGTGCTGCATCATCCCTTTCTCCTGCAACGCCGGACTTCGCGAATTCAAATCTAGTGAGTTTGCTTTGTCAGCCTGCTTGGTGCACAAGTGCAGGGAATAAAAGGGAGGCAATGCTTCTTCGTACCCCCCCCCCCGCCAAGCACAGGAACTCTTCGTAAGTGCGAACTGCCTCCCCTCCTATTTTCAGTTTTTATTGTCGTCGCTGCCATCCTTGCCTTGCCCCGGAAAAATCGCTTTTGTGTCCCTGCGCGCCTGTGCGTTTTGCTGATCGGATACCAGCAAGTTGTAGCGGCTACTCAACCAGCAGAATCTTCCTTCTCTTCCACTCTTTTTCCGCGACTCCGCCGCAGACATCTCAATTTCTCTGCCTCTTTGCTGCCTTGCGCGATGAACCCAGACGAAAGGGAGGCACAAGAAAGAACGCTAGCCAAGCTGCAATGGTTGAATGAGCGAAGCAAACTCGACTTCCGCGGGAATCCGGCACCGTTCGAGACCAAGAAGACGCTGAGATCTGTCGAGCAAGCGAAGCGGGCGAAGGCGCGCTCACTCGCAGGGACGTCGGACTTTCTCCCCTTCTGGCACGGGACAGCCCCGTTGGCGCTGGATGCGACCCGTAGCAACTACATTCAGGTTGACCAAGGTTCAAAACCATCCTGCATGGGGTCAGCCAGAGCCTCCTACGGCGCGCAAGCCGTCGACCCTTCTACAGGTCTCACAGAGGTGCAACTTGCGCTGAGCTGGAGCGTTCCGCATCCTGCGGTTTCAAAGTCACGCGGCGCTGTAGGAATGAGCAGAGGTGGCGCATCAGCAAGAGGGCGATGTGACTCTTCGTATCTGCAAAGTTTGTCACCCGAGGAGCGGGCGACTGCGTGCCGCGCGTACTTGCTAGAGCACCCCAAATGCACCCCTGAGAGCTTCCAGGCCCATCGCTCGAGATGGGCGGCCTCTACTCAGCTCAGCGCCCCAATCGTGAAGCTTCCGCCCAAACGACCGCAGAACGCCGCGCTTCAGCGGCCAAACTCGGTGCGCGTTGTTCACCTGCTTCACTCTTTGTGAGGGCTGAAGGTAAGAAAGTGGCTGCCGCCTTCGTCACCGTGCTGCCGCTGCGTGCTACAGCTTGCTTAGATATACAGGTTCTCTATAGACTCAACGTGTTGAAGCGCCAGCTGCTTCGCTAGCCGTTCTACGCCCACTCCCTTACCTCTCCCTCTGTATCAGTGTGGCGCGTGCGCATAAAAGTACCACCCCTTGATAGAACACTACCCGTCTCGAACTCGAAGGCTGCGCTGACACAAGAACGGCACACGTCGTTGCCACCCTTTTGCGTACACCATGCTTGCTTGCCCCGAGTACTAAGGTGTGAGTAATGAAAGGGCGCGGCCTTGTTTTCAGCCGCCACCTCTTTTCCGGCAAACGGAGTGAAAGGCTTGCAGCACCCCGTCATCTTCCTCGCGTTTTTTCTCACCCAGGCCTTTTGTTGACGCCGACGCCTCTGTTGCAGTTTTTTCAACAGTGCGTTCTTGACGACGGGTCTCTCGCTGTGCTACTCCCTTGCCGTTCTTTTTTTTTGCCCTTTTCGTTCACCATGCCATTTCTTCTCGCACTTGCATTCACGAGCGTACACGCGCATAGCGCAGCCAGCGTTGCTGTCACCGCCCACTCCTTGATTCCTTGTGTCCTCATCGCATCTGCCCTACGTTCTCGGGATCAAAAATGAAGAAAGGCTCGACCACTGGATGTCGGCCAATGCTCTCCGAGAAGCGTCGGGAGGCTTTGGGCAAGATGTACTCCCTTGTCGGCACGCACAGTGCGGTGAAGCTTTGCCGCTGGCAAAAGTCGATGATGAGGGGGCGTGGTGGATGCTACAAGTGGACTATGTACGGCATCAAGTCACATCGGTGCATGGAGGCGACTCCGAGCATGGCATGCGCGAACAACTGTGTCTTTTGCTGGCGCCTCAACTCAAATCCGACGGCAGCAGAGTGGAAGTGGATGGTCGACCCACCAAAGGATGTCGTGGAAGGTATGATATCGAGTCATCAAGCCCTGATCAACGGTGTGCGTGGGATGCCCGGCGTAACGGATGAAGCTCTCGAGGAGGCATTGGCTCCGCGCCACTGCGCTCTGTCCCTTGTCGGCGAGCCGATCATGTACCCGTACGTGAACGAGTTTCTTGACTTGTTGCACGCCAAATCGATATCCTCCTTTCTTGTCAACAATGGTCAGTTTCCGGATGCCATCCGCAATCTGGCTCCGGTAACGCAGCTGTACCTGAGCGTAGATGCTCCGAACCAGAAAACAATGAAGATTCTTGACCGCCCTGTGCTTTCAGATTACTGGGAACGCTTCAACGAGAGCGTGAACAATATGCGAGAGAAGAAGCACCGCACCGTGTTTCGGCTCACCATGATTGAAGGATTCAACATGGAGCCGGAGAACCTCCCCGAGTACAAAGAGTTGTTTGATCGAGGGCAGCCGCACTTCATCGAGGTCAAGCGCCTCACGCCGGCTTTTTCCGGCAATCACAACACCATTCTTCGCATCAAGAACGTTCCCTCATGGGACAAAATGAAGGCCTTTGCCCAGCAGCTCTGCAGCGCGATTGGCGACGGAACGCAATACACGGTGGCCAGCGTCCACGAGCACTCCGGCTGCATCTTGCTGGCGCATCAGCGGTTTGTCATCGATGGCCGAGTGCACAGCTGGATCGATTATGACAAGTTTGACACCATCGTTCAAGACCCCTCACGAGCTGCGGATATGGTACCGGAAGACTACTTGTTGCCTACACCGACGTGGGCACTGTTCGACTCGCCTGCCGAGGGGTTTGATCCAGCACAAAAGCGTCACGTCTCCAACAAGCGGCGCAAGCACATGGAAAGCGTGGCGGCGGCCTCGCCGCAGCTCGACGGGTGTTGCTTCACTAAAGCCGAGTCTACTGTCGTTGAATCTGCTGAGACGTAGTCGCTCTCTTCACAACACACTAAAAGTAGTTCTTGTGCACTTGGAAAGCGACAGGATGCTAAGGAACTCAATCCAACCAAGAAATGCGCAGACAATAGCTTCACAATGAACTCCTGCCAGCGACTGCGAAGTACGCGCGGCTGTGTGTTGTCATCTTAATACCACTCGGCAGATTGAAAAGTTGCGGCTTTCCATCGGGTGTGTATACGGATGCTTCCATCAGTCTTGGTGATGTCTATCGGTGCGCGCGCCCATTGCGTTGGTGTGCGCCGGGGCTCGGCACGGAAATTCCTGACTTCCAAAGCGAGAGAAGAAAAGTCACACTGTGTGCATGTGCGTGCGGGCGCCTTATATGTATTTCTCTTTGTTCGGCTTCTTCGTCTACGTCACCCTCTTTCCGTTTCCTTCTCGCTCTCCGTTTACCTCTAACTCCTTGCTGTTCTCACCCTCCACGCACATCCACATACACAAATGTGTAAACACTGACTCTTGTCCTCCTGTTCCCTGCCTGTGTGCAGTTTAGGAAGCGCTCAATGCGACTCCACGCTCCACCGGTGTGAAATATGGTTTGCTGCTTGCCGGTTAAAGCCGCCCGTACTTGTCTTCTGTTCTGCGCATCGTAGTGTTGCAAACATGTCGAGCAGGCCTCTCTTAGACGACGCACACCTCTCACGTGGCGTGGGTATCCGGTTTGTGTCGCTTGTCGTACCTGTGACTGCCACCATGTTGGCCGTGGTGTGGAGCCTCTCATGCCTCTCGCCTATCTACGTGAACAGCCAGGTGCCGCCTCTGCCGGTGGTGGTAAACGAGAATGACGCGGCCACTGCGGGCGAGAAGTTTGTGTACTCACTGGTGGCGGCCCTGATCGTCGTTGGGTGCGTCGTGGCCGCAACTTTTGCAACTGTGCTGCTCTATCACTTCCATCTCCAGTTTGTATTGTATGGCTGGCTGGCGTTTTCGGCAGTGTCAATGTTTTTTATGCTGCTGTGGATTTGGCTGGACTTGTTCTGCACATATTTCCAAATCCCTTACAACGTCATTTCGATGGGCATCTTTGTGTGGAACTTCGGCGTGGTGGGCCTCATCGCCCTCTTTTACTACTCTCACCCTACTGTGACGCAGGTGTATTTGGTCATCGCCTCCATCTTGACTGCGTGGTCGCTGACGGCGCTGCCGGAATGGTCGACGTGGTCGTTGCTGATCTGCATCGCCACGTACGACATTCTTGCAGTTCTCTGGCAGCAGGGGCCACTGCATCGGCTAATCAAGATAGCTCAGGAACGCGACGAGCCGATACCCGGATTCGTCTACAGCAGTGCACACAGCATTGTTCCGATTACGCAGCCTGCAACAGCGAGCTCGGCGCGTGTGCCGGCAACGGCAGCCGAGTCCTTCATGTGGACGGTGCAGCACGCCACTCCATTCAAGCTGGGCCTTGGCGACTTTATCTTTTACAGCCTTCTTGTTGGCCGTGCCTCATTTTCTGGCTTTGTGTCGTGGAGTTTCTGTATGGTGAGCATCCTGGCGGGTATGCTGGGCACGCTGCTGTCCTTGCTGCTTTTCCGCAACTCGCTGCGCGCGCTGCCAGCTCTGCCGTGCTCCATTTTTCTCTCTACTGTCGTCTTTGTGCTCTGCAGGCTAATTGTGGAGTCGCTGAGCTCCTTCACGAGTCATCACCTGTTGGTGCTGTAATTCACCCGTGTTGCCTCCTCTCTTTTTTGGCTTGCTCTCCACTGCGTACTCGCCGTGCGTGCGTGTACGGGTGTGCTTGATTTTCCTTGGCTGCCGTCATGCACTCCGCTAGGGAAAGCATCGCACACAACTTCACCGACCTCCACGACTAGCACGAGACGATCCATTATGGACTTTCAGGAAGCGAGGAAGAGGGAGACGTATCGTGGCAAACGTGCTGTGCTGACGCGGCATTTTTGCCCTTGCCACGGTGCGGCGAAGCGGATGCTGCTCTCTCGGATGAGTACTCCGTTGCTCGTGCCTACGGGCCTCGCAGGCATCACTATTATGGGCGTTGTATTCTCACTTACTCCTTCGGCTTCTTTTATCCCAGTCAAATGTGACACACGGACACGATTTCCGACTCTGCATCCTCTCGTCGTGCGATAATCTATCCATTGTGTGCTTCTCCTTCCATTGATGTCTTCTATCTTCTACCGCTTTTACACGCTCTATCTATATGTGTGCGTACCGACTCCTCTTGCCACAAGTCCTCGTCCGATTATCTATAGCCATTCTTTCTTTCTTTCCAGCTTTCTACTTTCAAATAACTTATCACACTCATTTGTTTTGTGTGATATACCGAAGATGCCACCGAAGCACTATGACGAGAAGAGCGACATCGTCCCTCCGCACGACAGGGCGGAAGCGCTCGCGATGGAGTACGAGGATTCGCATCACGAGCGTCCTGGCACAAAGAAGCACAACGAGACACCCAGCCACCAGGGCAAGCCGAAGTCTGTGCGTTGATGACGAAAAAAAATTGCAAGAAAAAAAAAGAAACGTTTGTGGTGCTGATGGCAGGAACAGAAGTGCTTGAGTACCAGGCCGTGCTGTTACGTAGGTGTGTGTGTGGGGGGGCGGTAACTGTTGTTTTAGCGTTCTGCATTGTCCCTCACAAACCAACTCGAAGGCAAGTAAATGAAAAGGGTAGCATTCAGTTGCCGTCTGAAACACTCACATACAAAAAAAAACGATTGAACTCCTATGAGACGCTTCTACTCGCTTCTCTCCTCTCAATTTTTATCGGTTACTCATTTTTTCCGTGATGAATTCGTTCCGCACGCGCACCGGCGACGGCAGTTGCTAGCTCCTTTCACCCCATGCTCATGCAGCGACGGACGCCCTTATTCTATTTCTCTTTGTCTTCCGAGAACAACAGCAAATGCCATTTCTTTCTTCGTTCTTCACTCTGATGAGGCGTGATGAAGATATCGAATCTGCGACTATCTACAGCATACCACCCCTGCCTGAGAATATGTGCCTGGACATGTGTGTGCATGTGTCCGTGCAAGTGGCGTTTAGGTCGCCTCCCGCCGCCTCCTGCCGCCTCCCCCCCCCTCCCCAATGCACACACGAGCAGGGTTACGATTGAAGATGACGGTGTCACCAGAGGTGCACGCGAGATCATCGATCGCCGGGGCGTTGAGTGCCGCCTTGCAGGTGTGTCGCCGAGTACGATAAGGATCTCGGTTCATGATAACACTCATAGCTCTGAATGCCGCTAGTCTTCTTCAAGACCCCATTTCTGAGGAGCACCTTGCATATGTGTTTAGTTAGGGAACGAGTGCTTTGCAGTGTGCCGCAGACGTGCGAATCGATCTGATGCGGATTCGTTGCCCTCACCCAAACATATCTCATCGCCTCCCTCTGCATCTTCTCCCGCAAGAGCAGGGGGGTGGCACTCTCCTCCCCCTTCTTTTCTTATCTAGCTCTCCGCTCATTCTCTCTATCGATTTTTCCTTTGCTTGAAGCAGGTTCAGACGTACGGTGCATGAAGTAGGGCGAGGGGCGCTCGCGTTGCAACAGCTAGTCGCAGATGGGCTCCAAAAAACAGGATGCATCAGCGGAGCTTCTTAGCGAGCTGCGCGCCGTCATCGTGAGTGGCGGGTCGATGGGCACGCTTGACGAGCAAAAAGTTAGGTCGGTGGTGGAGAAGATAAACGAGTCTTATGCATGCATTCAATCTATCGCCACAAACCCGTACGCTGATATGACGCAGCCGTACTACGTGAGTTCCGTGAATTACTACCGCTCCAAATGTTTGCGAGACAAGCGCTGCCTCCTCACGTACCTTTTATGGAGACAAAAGCAAGTTGCCAAGGCGTGGTGGAGCGTGCGAGACAATTTGCTGGAGGGCTCCCTGTCCGCAGCGGAAGCCAAGTACTTGTCCGACTACCAAGGCACCATGGTGGAGTATATGACCTCCTTCGACGTCCCACTAGATCTGCGCGCATACTTGTGGAGACCTCCGTCAGTACGCCAGCTCGAGGTCCGCGGTCGCTGCCACTACGAGTTTCGGTCCTCTGTCAGCGGCAAGACCATTATCATCAACACCGGCGATCAGCTTTTCCTGAGCTTCGAGGAAGCTGAGCCTCTCATTCAGCAGGGCATCGTCGCGCTGGTGGGGCACTGACCGTGGGTGAGTGCTGGCTTTTTTTTTGTCTCTGTTTCGCCGTTTCGCACTCAGAGATGTCACCCCTCCCCCCACTTCCACGCACGAGTGGTATTGTTCCTTTCCGTGCACCGCCACCTTCTTCCAGCAGAGAGGTGCCGCAAGTGCTGAGGGGCAGGGAGGGACGAGGGAGGTGGGTGTTTCTGCTGATCATGTTGTGCCATAGAGAATCGGTGTGGTAAGAAGAAATGTTGACGCACAGCTCAGCCCATTGGACCTGGAGGACGAGTTGCTAGCAGCTCTATTGCGCGCTGCACAAGAGTGCTGTGCAGTATACAGCTTTTCCATGACTGAACGCTCCCCCAGAGCGTTCACAGCGGCGTGTGCGTTGCTGTGGCGCTCTTGTGCGGGTGCATTGTGATGGCGATCCCCCGTATCATTACTTTTCCCCGCCTGCCTCTGTTGTACGCCTTCTTTCTACTCCTCCTGTCGTTCACTTCTCACACGCCTGCGTTCCACTGCGCTTCGCCGTTCTGTTCTCCTTTCCCTTCCGCATAAGTCACCGTTGTTGGTGTCCTGAGTGGCGCCGAGGCATTTCTAATTGGGCGCATTGCCTTTCCTGCGGGCGCCCTTCACACCGGGCAGCGGAGCAGAGACAACGGGATCGGCACCAGCCAGTGTCGCAACAGAGGGGGGGTGCGCATCGGCCGTTCCTTGTGTTGTGGCGTTCTTTTCCCGTTGCATCTTTTCCCCCTTTTTTCTCGACCATGCGCGTCTCGCCCAACTCACTGAGCGAGGCCGCCTCGCAACTGGAGCAGGATAGAGAACGTGACTTTTTTCGGCTTCTCTACATCGTCGACCGAGCGCGTCGGTTTCTCTCCATCCCGGTGGGCAACGTCGATTGGAGGCTGACGTGCGACTGCCTGGACGACATGAATCACCGATATGCAGACACCGGCTTTCTTCTCGGCTTCACGGGTGGCTATGTGCTGCGCAACCGAGCCGGTCGCACGCTGTTGTCTCGCTTCTGGTTCTCGATGTACTTGGGTCTTGTCTTTTATGACTGGGAACTGCGGCGAGCCACTCGTGCGCCGGCGCTGGAGTACTGGAACTCTATCTGCACTGTGGACACGGAGGTGGGTCGTATCGCTCGAGTGCTGCACACCCCTGCCCGGTTTTACGAAGCGGCACCGATGAGCACTGCATTCAGTGGCGTGCCGCCGCCGCTGCCACGAGGGTCCTCCTCCTCTCCCTCCCCGGCTCCCCACGGAGCCTCGGTGCGCGACTGGCTCTGGCGCTACATCTCAGATACGATGTCGTCGGTGCTCCTGACGACGTTATGCTCGCATCTCTTCGAAGGCTCCAGCTGGCGGCACCGCACGAGCGACAACGTGGAGGTGACGGCGCTTGTGATCAACAGCCGCTTCTTTCACTGGAAGGTGTTTGAGTCATGCCAGGTGCAGCGGAATGAGATGACGGAGTACAACATTAGCCTAAAGTGGTTCCCGAGCTTTGCAGCGAGCGACAGCCTTCGCCGCTCCTTTCAATGCCGCGAACTCATCCTGGAGAGGTCTACGCTGGGGGGGCGGCTGTGGTACAGGACACATTTTTCGTTGCTGCGGTGTCTGGGATTGGACTCGCAGTAGCGTCTTCACAGATCGCGGACGTGCAGAGCATGCAGAGAAAGGCTGCAAGCTCACACAACTGAAATGCTTTATTCCATGAGCCGCAGTCTCGTAACGAACCCCAAAACGCATTAAGGGAAAAGGAGAAAACACCCGCGACGACGACGACGCGAAGGGTGCTTAAAGCGTTGCGTTCCAAGTGGTGGAGGCTGGCTTTCGATGGCTATCGGCCGAGTGCGTTTTCAGGCTGGTACAGAAGCTTCCCATCGATACGCAAAGTTCTCCCCCCCCTCACTCTCACACTACCACTGCTGAGGCATAAAAGCGAAAAAGATACCGATCTATGAACAGGGGATGTGCGATGGACGACATCGCACGTCTGGCCACCCCCTCTCGCTTTTCCTTCCTTTCGAAGGTACGCTTATGTTGCAGGATAGCTCGGGCGCTTTGTGGTACTTCATACGTGTGCCTATCTTGTGTTGGCTGCTCATGTTGTCGCTTTTCAACTCTCTGCAGTCTCTGCCACTCTCATGTGTGACTCCCGCTCACATGGACCGCTGCGCACACAGTGGACTCATCGTTTGACATCCCTCCGCACCCTTCCTGCACTGGGGAAGGAAAGGGTGAGCGTGTGTGTTTGTGTGTGCTCACTCGCTCGCTTTGCTCTCTGCATTTCTTTTTTAGAGGCTCGCACGCACTACCACCACAGGCATCACATAGAATAGACGCGGATCTCTGCGCAGACGTCGGGTCCGCTTTTGCCGCTACCATGATGCGCCACTTCCGCATCTCCTCTGCGACGCAGCCGCAGTGCGCAGCGCGTACCAAGATGACGGGTTTCAATCTCTTCACACAGGACATGCAACAAGAGAGGAAAGTGCTGAAGGCCAAATCGTTCAAGGGAGGCCGTGAAAACATGCGAATCATGGCAAAGCTGTGGGGGAAGCTGCCGTTGGGTCAGCGTGTGATGTACAATACGCGGGCACTGCAGCGCGCCGCACTCGTTACCAGAGACCCAGAAAAAAAGAACAACACGTTCAATTTGCTCATGAAACTCTTTTGCAGGGATAAGGTTCTTCTGAAAGCCGGCAACGAGGCTTTCACCGCGCTCATGGCGAAGTCGACAATGCACGCGATGAGTCACCGCGACAACAGCCGACTGATGGAAAAGCTGAATGTGAAGGCCTTCTGTACGAGCAAAGAGCGATCCAACGAAAGTGTGACGTCCGCTTTCAAGTGCTTTATCAGTCCCAACATGCTGCTCTTCAGCTCTTTCACAGAGATGCAGCGCTCCGTTGCACCAACGCGCAAGAGCGCCTTTACGGCAATAACGAAGGTGCTTTCCGTTTCTAACGTCACCGTGTCGGGGGAGGAGTACGTCATGAAGCGCTATAGCTCCCTCTCCCCAGAGCTTCGGAACTTGTTTGCCCCCATCTCGGATGCCGAGGCGCCCTTCTTCGAAATGTTCTGCGCCGACCGGTGCGCTAGTTTCGACCGGAAGCGCTTCGAAATCATACGGTTGTTCGCGTTGTTTCGCGGCATCGAGGTGGACCTCGGCAGCAACGCAGTGCAGGATGAACTCTTTCGCTCCCTCATCAGCACGGATCGGTCGCGTGACGGCATCTACTTCAGAGCTCGCCGCAGCCTCGAGCGACTTGAAAAGCTGCGTAGCTCTGATTGCGGTTTGTTTATTGCGAAGCGCTTACCTCAGTCTGTTACGGTGCCCCCCGAAGCGTACGGTATCGACAGCAGCTTGGACGACGTCAGCGTCGCAACCCTACTCGCCGAGACACGCTGTGGCCATTCCGTGTACGACGATGTCCTTAACCGGGCCGCCATGTTGCGCACAAAGGAGAAAAACAAGCAGCTCGCGGTGTACAACGTGGCGCACATGCTAACGGCGGAGACGTTGAGCAGCAGGCAGGTGCGTGTGGAGAGGCTGAAGGCCAAGGCTGATCCACAGCTCAGTGCCGCCATGCCGGAGCTCAAGTTGAATGCGGCGCCCGCGCCGTTTCGAAAGAAGAGTCCACTGCCAGCTCCAGTGCCTTTGAAGAAGCTGCCAGCAATGCTAGAGCCGCAACGGAAGCGGACGCTGCCGATTGTCACCAAGGCGCCTGCGACAAAGGCCACACCGGTGGCGTCTCCTGATAGAAACGCCCCGCCGGCAGTGAAGCTTCAGCTGGTCACCAAGCGAGCTGCCGGCGTTTCCCGCACTAAAACGAAGGGTGTGCCCGCCCCCTGCCGAGCCAGCGTCAAGGTCAGCGCTGCCCGAAAGGTAGCCACGGCCGCTACCAAGAAGGCGCTAAAGAGGGGTACCTCCACCTCACAGGCGACAAGCGCCACAGACGAGGGAGGAGACTTCTTCGCCGAGGATTTCATGGCGGAAGGTGAAGGGGACGACGTCGGGCTCGAGGCTGCCGACAAGTTCGCTGGTGTCACGAACGCGCAAGTAACAGTGCCCACGGCGCCAGTGAAGCAGAAGCGTAAGTCTGCCGGGCGTCGTGCAGCTCGCAGTCACCTCCTTGCACCCGAGTCGATGCTCCCTGCGACGGCACGGTCGCAGAAGGTGATTGTGGCGCACACCCCCATGTGTAGAAAGGTACCGCGGCCGGTGCGCACCTCCCCATCTTCCTCCTTTACTCCTGCGCGGCGCAAGGTGAGCCTTGCCGACAACATACGCGCTCAGCTGGCGAGTTTGTTGGAGTCACCGAGTTGCGTGCGTGTTGCAGAACGCGGGGAGCGGCTTGACCCACATCTTCATGCGGGCTGAACAACATATAGAGAAAACACTAGAGGCCGCCCTTTCCTCTCCTCTCCCAGCTGCCTTTCCCCTGCTCCCCATCGACCATGCGTGAATGTCGTCTCCACTACCTCGTATCTGTCCAGCGGTGGCATGATAATCGCGGCAGATTTGAGCTGGCATGGACAATGGCAAGACAAGGAAGCGGGGGAAAAAGGACAGATGGAGGGGAGAGTGTGTGAGGGGTGGACGCGCGCACACTCATCTGCTCATGAGGGCAAGTGACGCCCAAGCAAATGCTTTACATAGACAAAGGAAGGGCGAAGCGTCATCGATACCGGGAAGCAACGCAGACTTACATACGTACATGCGAACGTCTAAGCGCGTCGCGCACATGAGGACAGCCGAATAGGTCTGCGGTGTCATCTTAAAAAAGGCACAGGAGGCACAATCGAGACAGCAGGTCTGCTGTCTCAGCTGTGGTACGAGGTGTTCCGCCCACGCTGTTTTCTGCACATACCTTAACCATTGTGCCGCGGGTGCGTTCGCGTGACTCGTTGTCGAAACACGCCAGAGCGATTGTCGGCTACAACGGTGCGCCGTTGGCGCGGCTGGCGAAACGCGGGGAGATCACGTGCCAGTATGGTGCCATCAAGCGAAGGGGAAAGGGGGGGCAAAGGGCTGAGGTGAAAGATCTGCTACTGAATGCGCGAAGAGCGGGTGTGTGGTGCTTGGAGGATAGCCGCCTAAGCTGAACGCCACGGCTCGATCTTCTCCGTAAATGAACGCTGCGCGTTCTCCTCTTCCGTTGCCGTTTCTTTCTCTCTCTGTATGCCTCGCCATCATGTATCATTACGGATCTCCTGTTCTGCACCACTTCTTGCTGCCTTTCTCGACTACCAACTACGCAACGCGGTCAGTATGCCTCTCTCCTCTCCAGCTCCACGTGCGCACACTGACCATCATCAAAGGGAAGCCACCAACGACACCCAAGAAACTTGACCGGCATTTGAGGTTCTTCAAAAAGCGGCCTGAGGTGCAGCTGCACTGGAACATTTTGGGGACACAAGCTCGCATGTGTGCACGGCCGCGCACGGGACCCATCATTGTCTCTTCCGCTCTGTTGCTCCTGTCGCCGCTCTCCATGGTGACACACACACACACACACACACACATACAAGCGAGCCCAATACACGCAAACGCCGCACGACCTCTTTTTTGTTCGTTTGTTCTTTTTTTGTTGTTTTTTTTTTTCAGTTCGTATCGGCCGCTGTCTTCGATTTTTTATCAACTGGCAGTGACGCCGTGCAGCGATGTATTCAGCAGTCTTTTCCCCCGCTGCGCCCTATTGCGGCGTAGCCGGCTCCAGTCACTTATGTGAGGCAGTTGCGCTCTGCCAGTCGATTCTGGCGCGCTACCGTCGGACTGGTACATCCTTCTCCTCCACGGAGCTGAAGGCGATTCAGGCCCTGCGCACTGAACTCCCTGATACCGCGCAAGGGCCGGCTGCGAATAGCGCGGGTTCACCGCACCAGACCACGAATGACCTCCTCAACATCCTCGACGATGCAACCGACATGCCACACAACCCACACGACGACATTGTCGCGTTTGTGGAGGAGTGCTGCGACAACACCAAGGACCCAACAGTGCTGTTCGCGGCGATTAATGAGCGCATTTCAGCTGTCACTTGCTCGCGTAATGTCCGCACCTACATGGTGATCACAAACGACAATCTCCTATGGGACCCCGTTAACGGCGTTGCCGCCCTTATCGACGACGTCACGCCCTTGGGCAAGTGCGCGCAAGCGCACAACATGCTGACAATTGCCAGCACCCTATACATCCCCCTCTGGTTTCGGTCCGAGCTCGTTGGATGCGTGGAGGCGCCGAGTGGCTGCATCCCAAGAGACAAGGCTACCTATGCTCAGCTTCTGCTCCGGAGCGTCACCGTTGCCGTCCGCAACAGCATCAACATCTCCATCAGAAAGAGCGAAGCAAATAAGATTGAAGCCATGGTGAGCATGGCGACACGGCTTGCTCGAGACACGTTGGAGGAGTCGGTGCTGGTGCAGTCCATCAT
>NC_018242.1:563416-585916 GCF_000227135.1 Leishmania donovani | reverse complement strand
GTGGCGCTAGCCATCCTTCAGGGCGAGAACAGCCCTGTTGCGGCGAAGGTGCAAGCAGTGAAGCTCGAGATTGAGCGCTTGCTCTGAGGTGGCTTTCCTTGTTCTCTGGTTTTGCATGTTCCCTGTGTTTCTGTTCTCTTTGTTGTGGCACTCGAGCTAAGACTGCCGTGCGACAGCGCCTCCTGGTGAACGAGGATGGCCAACATGCGGGGCTGCGCGGTGTGCATGTCGTCACTCCTGTGAAAGGGTTGCAGCGGCGGCGGTGGCGGCGGAAGTCCTGTGGTGCAGTTTGATCGAAGAAGCTCTATAACGACATTTTTTGTTTTCGCTTTTTTTCGCTTGTTAAAGTGAGAGAGCGATGAAGGGACTCTGTCTTTTGGGATTCTTCGCTAGAGTAGTTAAACGAGAGAGTGGGAGGGACAGCAGCGGCAGCGGCAGCGGCGGCAGAAACATGCACACCGCTATGCAGCCACAAAAGCCGAATCAGAAGAGAGGCCTCCACTCCCTTCGCTTTGGTGACGGCACGCTGTCTCCTATATGCCTCACGTTTTCGCTGCTGCTGATGGCCCGCGTCTACCACTGTGTGTCTGTGTCGGTAATCGGGACATTCTGCGTTGCCTGGTGCACTCGAAGCCCCTCCCCCTGCCTCTCTTCCGCCATTCCTGTGGTCCTGTGATGAAGAGGACGGAGATTCCTTGGCCGAGAAGCGAATAGGAAGTCTCGCGTATGTGTAAGCGCACGGCTCCGCAGTCGTGAAGCGTCTTTATCTTTTCCTTCTCTGTAATTCTGAGTGAAGATTAATCGGTATAAGAAAATCATTTAAAAGAGAGGGCGCGCAGTGTGGGCAGGCGAACCAGGCTAACCGCCAACCGAATCGGCCTTCCGGAGAAGCGTTTTCTATCTTCGTGTGCTTGACTCACGGAGGTCTGTTGGCGCAGCCGTGGCATATGTCGGCTTTGCCGACACTGGAGGATGGGCTCTACAGGATGCAGATGGGCGCGAGACGGATGATGCGTGCCTTTATCCTTCCACAAGAATGTTTCTCTTTCCCACTCCTCGCCACCTCTGCGCGACAGGGTGCTATTGTTGCTATTCTCAGCGCTGTATTTCCAGTGCTGCACCCACCAGTAGAAGCGGAGAGAGGGGAAGGTGGCCGAGAAGTTGCTCCCCTTTTGTGAGGCGCCACACACGCTTCTCACACATACCATATCTGTTTCGCTGTCTCACCACGTTGAGATGTCCGTGTTTTTGTTTTGTGTGTGCAGCTCAAACACGCACATCGCTCCCACCCCTCACTATTATCCGCCTCTGTCGACTTCTCTGTGCCCTTTCTTTTACAGCCACGGAGGGCTTTGCAGTGCCTGTCGTCGTGTCTGCGTCTGCGCGTGTATGCGGCCCTCTTGAACACGCGGCTGTCCTATGCCACTAACAGCACGCGTGCTCTCTCGATTTCGCTCACTTTTGATTCGCCGCATCGAAGCCGCTCACCCAACTGCATCACACACACACACACACAAAAAGGTATCATGTCTTGCACAGCCAAGTGCAGCGGCTACGCCTCTCTGCGCGCTGAGTGCGCGCGGGAGCCCTGCATGGCGAGCGGCATGTGCACATTGCTGAACCCCCGTATCTCGGACTGCGCCTCGTGGTGCTGCACGAGCCGCAGCGGGTACGTCTTCTTCCTTGTCGTGTTCTTCTGCGCCGGGACGTTTGCTTTGTGCGCCTCCTACTACCTCTACCGCCTTCACCAGATCAACGTCGAGGGCGGTGCCGTGCAAGAGAACGGCGAGGCTGTGGTGGTGGCCGAGCCGCCGACGGAGGAGGAGATGGCCGCGGCACGCCGCAAGAAGCGTGCTGTCGTTGTGGACCCGGCCCTGCTCAAGGAGCTTGAATCCAAGCATTGAACGGAGAAGAGGCGGGATACGTGGTGGGGCGGAGGGAAGGGAGCAAACCCCCCTAACCTCCCCTATCGCGTTCTCCATGTCTCTCTCTCTCTCTGATGCTTCCATCGCTGATCCATAATCCAACTGCGTTGCGTGTCTGCGCTTGCGCGCAGAATTGGGCTGTTGACATACAGCGATGCGTTGCCATCTGTTTTTTCTCTTCCCCATCTTCTTCCCTTGGTACCGGAGGGATGGCGAAGTCGGAGATGATGAGCGCGTTGATGTGCGTCTGTAAGTGTTTGGATTCTTGTGTGCGGGTTCCGACCAGTGCCTTGGTGGCGCCCCCCCCCGCGTTTGAATATTAAGACTTACACAGCGCCTCTTCTGCTGCAGGGACCCTGGCGACACCACACGGCTTATGTGTTTCGGCTCTTTGTTCTAGAATCCCTCTTCTGCTGTGGGGTTTCTGCCTTCTCGCGCACGTTTGCCGCATTGCAGCTTCGAAGACACTCCTCATCTCCTTCCTCTGTTCTTGTGTCACTCCTCTCATCCTGCTGTGGGACAGGGACATCGCTGATTCGCGGTCCCTGGGCCGCCGCCTGGTGCAGACGGCAATGGGCACCGCGATACTTGATAGAGCCTGTCGCGTCTATTACCTAATGCAGCGCAGCTGAGCCCAGGCACTACATCCTGCCATGATCCTTACCACGATGAAGCACTTTGACTCTCTCTCTTCCCCTTTCCCTCTGCCTCCTTCTGTGTATGTGCGTGCGTCTGTCTAGGTTTGCGCAGAGTTTATTTTCTCAGTCTCCCCTCTGCCCCTTCGAGCACATCTGTTTCTGTCATCGCCTTTTGTTTGTCTGTGTGTGTCCTCCCTCCCTCCCTCTCTCCCTATCTCCCTCCCCATTTCTCTCTTTCTCTCTCACCATCTCCCGTGGCGCGACACTCACGCTCGCCGGTTTTACAGACACGGACACACGCCGCACATCGTATACCTTGTGCTCGCGTGCCACCATCTTCTGCCCTCTGTATTTCTCTGTATGTACGCATGGTTGCTTGCCTGAACAAGTGTCTTCCATAGTTAACCACTGCCGCAGCCTCCCCCTGTTCCTCGCTTGCGACGCCCCTCTTGTCTGCCATCCTTTCTCTCCCTCTCCCCCCTCCCCCCGCTCCCGGCTCAAAAAAAAACTTCTTGGCAATGGAGGCGTCAGCACCCGGAAAGGTTCTCATCCTTGGTAGCTACCTTATTGTGGAGTCGTGCACCCCGGCCAATGTCGGCGTCTCGATCGGCGTGAACGCGCGCTTCACGACGCGCATCGTCAAGGCGGAGTCCACAACGGCCGGTGCTTCGGGGAAAACGACGATGCACATGAATTCGCCGCAGTTCCGTCAGTCATTCTGCTTCGTTGCCGATACGTCAGCGCCCGGCATCGTCGCGGTGAAGCAGACGGAGGGGTCGGGGAGCCCGTTTATCTTCAACGCTGTCCTGTACTCCGTGGCAGCCGCCCAGTCGCTGGGCAGCAGCACCGATGGCGAGATTTGGGTGGAGCTCCTGGCTGACAACAACTTTTACAGTCAACGCAACTATTTAGAGAGTCAAGGGAAGGACGTGAACGTGGCCAACCTGCGCGCCCTGCCACCCCACCTGCCGCTGGTCGGTGCTGTCTCCAAGACCGGCTTGGGGTCGTCTGCGGCCATGACGACCAGCATCGTGGCGTGCCTGTGCCACCACTTCAACGCGGACGGGTGCTCACACGAGTACGTCCACCGTATCGCCCAGATTGCTCACAGTGTCACACAGGGCAAGATCGGTAGCGGCTTCGACGTGTACACCGCCGTCTACGGCACGTGCGCCTACCGCCGCTTTCCTGCGAGCCGCGTATCGATGATGATGGACAGTGCTCAGCCGCCGAGCTCGGTGGAGGTAGAGACACTGAGGCGGTGTGTGGACATGAAAGAGGTGTGGGTGCCGCCCGAGCCGTTCCGCCTACCGCCTGGTGTGAAGCTGGTCCTCGGAGACGTGCACCAAGGCGGCTCCAGCACTCCTGGCATGGTCGCAAAGATCGTGGCGTGGCGCAGATCTGTCGCTGACACCCCAGACAACCTTTGGGAGCAGCTGCGTCGCAACAACGAGGCGTACATCGCCGCTCTGCGTCGCATGATCGACGAGGCGGCAGCGAAGCCGGACGTCTACGCGGCTTCTATGGCAGCGCTCCAGCAGGTGCCCTCGCTGCCGCTGTTCAAGGCAGACGGCGAGTCGATGCAGTGCATCGTCGAGGCGTCCCGCTGCGCAGCCCGTAGCCGTGCCCTACTGCGGGACATGGGCTTGGCCGCGGAGGTGAAGGTGGAGCCTGTAGAGCTGACCGATCTCTTGGACGACACGGCGACTCTGCCGGGTGTGTTCGCGGTTGGATGCCCTGGCGCCGGCGGATACGACGCCGTGTTCGCCCTCGTGCTCGGCGACGAATGCGCCGCTGCTGTGGAGGTCTTTTGGGAGCATTACACTAAAATGAACGTCTGCCCGCTCCTGGTGCGTGAAGACCCGAGCGGCCTGCTCGTGCAGCCCCCACCGTGATTCTGAGGCAGCAGAACATGAACGCTTTTTGGTACCGGCACGTCTGTGCGGCATGCTGTCGTCGGCAGAGCTGGATACAGCAAGAGATTGACCTGCCTCTCGCCCCTCTCTGTCTGTCCGAGTGCCGCGTATAGCACAGCACACGTTCAGCAACAATACGACCGGCACGGCGCCGCTGTAAGACGGTTTCGCCTGTGCTCTTAACCGTTTGTACATCTGTCTCTCTGGAAGCACGTGTATGCGTAGTTGTTGTTGTATCCTAAGGCTACACGATAACGTACACGTGCATCCGCGGAAGACCGATTACCACTCAGGTTTTACTGCCTTCGTCACAACAACAGTCAAACAACAAGCCGTTTTGCAACGTGATGTGCCGGCGCTCCACCTCCCAAAGGCGCCCGAGCCTTTCGTTGCCCCATCTTGCTGCATCGAGTCATCTCGAGCTCTTCGCATGTGCGACTTTTTTCACCTCCCCACCACTGCCACCACCTTCGCCTCGCTTCATGTGCGTATCTGCCCATGCGCCACTGGCTGCATCACGTGCGGCATCCGCCGCCTCTTGCCTCGCTTGTTGTTCCTTCATACGTCTGCCCCTCACCTTCTCGGCGTCGGCACCGCCATCATCGCCGTCCACGAACGTGAACAAATCGTCATGGGCTCCACCGCTCACGTCAGCCTGCCGCACATATACACCCATACACGCATACCGTCTGCACACACACACACACACATACGCCTGCGCCCTGTACAGCATAGCACGTCATTTTCGCGCAAGCACCTCTACGCCACTTTTCCTCATCATGCTCGAGGCTCAGGTCCAGTACGCTAGCCTGTGGAAACGCCTGGTCGAGTGCATCAACGGGTTGGTGAATGAGGCAAACTTCGACTGCAACCCTGGAGGTCTGTCCATTCAGGCCATGGACTCCAGCCACGTTGCCCTCGTGCACATGCTGCTGCGCGACGACTGCTTTGTGAAGTACCAGTGCGAGCGCAACATTATTCTTGGCCTCAACCTTGCCTCCCTCTCCAAGGTGCTGAAGATCGTCGACGGCAACGACAGCCTCAGTCTGCGTCATGACGATGACTCGGACGTGGTCACCCTCACTTCTGAGAACCCGGAGAGGACGCGCAAGTGCGAGTACCAGCTGAAACTGCTCGAAATCGAGGCGGAGTCGATGGGCATTCCTGAGATGGACTACCGCAGCACTGTCACACTCAACTCCGCCGAGTTCGCGAAGATTGTGCGCGACATGCAGGTCTTCGGCGACACTGTCACCATCGCCATCAGCAAGGAGGGCGTGAAGTTCAGCTCGTCGGGCGATGTTGGGCAGGGCTACACATTCCTTCAGGCCGCCGGCGTGTCGGATCGCAGCGCCAAGTCGGAGGTGAAATCAGAGGTGAAGGCGGAGGCCCGGGACGAGGACGAGCACGAGCCCATCTCTCGCAGGTACAACAAGGCGGAGGGCGGCAACGGCGCCATCGGGGTCGAGGTGGCGATGGAGGAGCCCATCACGCTCTCTTTTGCGCTCCGCTTCATGGGCATCTTTGCCAAGGGCTCGACGCTCAGCGAGCGCGTCACGCTCAAGTTTGCCAAGGACAGTCCTTGCATGGTGGAGTACGGCATCGACAACGTCGGTTACCTTCGTTATTACCTGGCGCCCAAGGTGGACGATGCGGAGTGAAAGCGCCGTATGGATGGATGTAGCAGAGCGAAGTGGTGAAAGGAGGGGGCCATGTGCTACGAAGGCACCCCTCCCCCTCCCCTGTAGCGCGTGTGTGGTCAAGACGTGGTGTTGCCACACGAACCGTCCTCCCCCTCCTCCCCACGCTCCTCATGCTTCCCGCCATCACACCGAGTGCTCGTGGCCGTCGTTGGTTTCTTTTTTTTTTGCATCGACTGGACTTTTGTGTCTGTGCGTTTACGTCTTGCCTCCCCCATCCTGCATGCTCACAGGGGTCATCTCCCACCCCTCCTCATTGGCCACCGCTTCCATGAACCCTCCCTCCCCCTCCCTCAATTTCATAGACATAGAAAACCGCCTCTCTCACACAGACCTGGCACACCATGACGCCTCGTTGTCGCTGGTGTACTGTTATGCTCTGTTTAGCTTCCTGTCCACTTCAGCGGGAGGGCCGCCAGACAGAGCGCGTCGCCACCGGGAAAAGGCGCTGAGTGGCGGGTGCGTGTTCATCCTTGAGAAGGTGTGTGCGCTACACGCCCTCCTTCTTATGCCCAACGGCGTGCTAAGAGGTGCGAAGAGAGGGAGGCGAAGGACGAGACGACACCCTTCAGATGAAGTTGCACACGCGCAGTAGAGGACGCTTGGAGCGACGAGCAGCCAGAAATGACGTGGAGTGGAAGACCAGAGGAGGGGGAGGGGCACTAATGCCTTTAAATTGTGTAGGAACGTGCTTGCGATACTGGTGTGTGCATGTACGTGTGCCTGTGCGCACCCCCCCCCCCGTTCGCTCGCTCGCTCCCTGTCTGCGTGTACACACAACGCATAGAAGTTGACTAAAAAGAGAGGCGTTCCTACAGAGAAGGTGGAGCCCCCCCCCCCAACAGCGGCGACGTGCGGCGCGTGCTTTGGGGATCTTCCTTCTTCCTTGTATCTGCTGCATGCATGACTGATGCGTGTGCGCTTGAGGTCGTCTCAAGACAGAGAGAGGGAGTGCACGAGTGAAGGTGTCGCGCGCGCGATGATGCTTGCTCGATCCTTTTATTTCCTTTTCTGCACGCTTTCTGTTTGTGGTCATGGTGTTCGTGTGCCGCCGAACGCTTCGACAACGTCTTCGATAAATGGGGGGGGTGATCATCCAACCTCACGCGCAACCACGGCGCTAAAACAGAAGAACCACAATCACACCTTCGTTATGTTAGTTGCCAGCAGTGCAGGCCCCTCCCCCTTGTCCCCATGCACAGCGGCAAGGAAAGGTGACGGTGAGGCGGTCAGTGTAGGCGCTCTTCTTTCCCCTGCACGTGTGGTGTAGTGCGAAGCTCGCCAGCGGAAGATGGCGTGTGCCACCGCAATGCCAAGGACTGTCGTGACTTACACGTGTTGCCCCTCCTTCTACTCTTCCCCCCGTACACGTCCGCCCGCGCCCTTTACTTGCTTACTTCTCGCACGCGTGCCCGTCTCTCTCTCGCTCTGTTTTTCGTTTCGACATTGCACGCTGGCAAGCATGCACGACGCCGGGCCATCCGTTGCAGCGCACGTATCGCTGCTGGAGCACACGCGCCCATCACCACGTACACAGAGTAACCCCCCCCCCCGAGACACTTACGAAAACAACGTTCCGCCTATTCCGCCCGCGCTTGGCAAAGATGGCGGGACCGGCAGCTGCAGAAGTGAAAGAAATGGAGACGAAGCGCGACCTGTCGATCCTGCAGAACGGCCGTCCCGTCCCGGGGTGCCGGAACACGCGCGAGCTGCTCGAGGCGCACGAGAAGGTCACCGGCGGGAAGCCGTACTTCCGTTTCCCCCCGGAGCCGAATGGCTTCCTGCACATTGGCCATGCCAAGAGCATGAACCTCAACTTCGGCAGCGCACGTGCGCACGGTGGCAAGTGCTACCTGCGCTACGACGATACGAACCCTGAGTCGGAGGATCAGGTCTACATTGACGCTATCATGGAGATGGTGGACTGGATGGGGTGGAAACCGGACTGGGTCACCTTCTCCTCCGACTACTTCGACCAGCTGCACACCTTCGCCGTGCAGCTCATCAAGGATGGGAAGGCCTACGTCGATCACAGCACGCCAGACGAGCTGAAGCAGCAGCGGGAGCAGCGCGAGGACAGCCCGTGGCGCAACCGCAGCGTCGAGGAGAATCTGCTCCTCTTCAAGCACATGCGCCAGGGCCGCTACGCCGAGGGCGAGGCGACGCTTCGCGTGAAGGCCGATATGAAGAGCGACAACCCGAACATGCGCGACTTCATTGCGTACCGCGTCAAGTACGTCGAGCACCCGCACATCAAGGACAAGTGGTGCATCTACCCAAGCTACGACTTCACCCACTGCCTCATTGACTCGCTCGAGGACATCGACTACAGCCTGTGCACGCTGGAGTTCGAGACGCGCCGCGAGAGCTACTTCTGGCTGCTGAACGAGCTCAACCTGTGGCGTCCGTACGTGTGGGAGTTCAGCCGCCTCAACGTGACGGGCTCGCTGCTCTCGAAACGTAAGATCAACGTGCTGGTGCGCAAGGGCATTGTCCGCGGGTTTGACGACCCCCGCCTGCTCACCCTTGCTGGCATGCGTCGCCGCGGGTACACTCCGGCCGCCATTAACCGCTTCTGCGAGCTGGTTGGTATCACCCGCTCCATGAATGTAATTCAGATCAGCATGCTGGAGAACACCCTGCGCGAGGACCTCGACGAGCGCTGCGAGCGCCGGCTGATGGTGATTGACCCAATCAAGGTGGTGGTGGACAACTGGAAGGGGGAGCGGATCTTCGAGTGCCCGAACCACCCGCGCAAGCCTGAGCTCGGTAGCCGCGCCTTGACATTCACGGACACCTTCTACGTCGACCGCAGTGACTTCCACACAGACGACGACAACAACAAGTTCTACGGACTCGCCCCTGGCCCACGCGTGGTGGGCCTCAAGTACTCAGGCAACGTTGTGTGCAAGAGCTTCGAGGTGGACGCCAAGGGACAGCCGATGGTGATTCATGTAGACATCGACTTCGAGCGTAAAGACAAGCCGAAGACAAATATCTCCTGGGTGAGCGCGACGGCATGTACGCCGGTGGAGGTGCGCTTGTACAATGCGCTCCTCAAGGACGACCGTGCCGCCATCGATCCCGAGTTTCTCAAGTTCATCGACGAGAAGAGCGAGGTGGTGTCGCACGGGTACGCGGAGAAGGGCGTCGAGAACTTCAAGCACTTCGAGTCGATCCAGGCGGAGCGCTTCGGGTACTTTGTCGTCGACCCTGATACGACGGCCGACCACCTCGTCATGAACCGAGTGCTGGGCCTGCGCGAGGACAAAAGCAAGGCCACCGTTGCCGAGCCGGTGCCTGCGAAGAGGAAGTAGCAGCAGCGGCACCGACGCAGCAGGAAACACGGGCAGAGGGCGGTCCCGCCTCTCTTCTTCGTCAGCTTTTTTTTTCGCGCGCTGTTGTTGCAGAAAGGCGGCGGAGGCGGCTCAGAGGACAGGGAGGAGGGCAGCGCACGCAGTGGCGGTGCTCTGGTCTGCAGCGCTGCACGGCAATAGCAGGTGTGACACACACACACACACAATCGGGTGTATGCAAGGCGGCGGCTCATCTCCATCGTACCAGCTGCCCCCCCCTCACCACCACCTCCCTACCGCCTCTTCCAAGATATGTGCCTCTCCTTCTTGTGCTGCGGCTCGCACCGCCATCATCGCCATATCGCTCTCTCTCCTTCTTGCCTGCGCTCATCTTTCCGGCTCACCAGCAAGACGAGCGTGACTGCGGTGTGACACGATTTGACCACGCTCGGCAGGGGAGAAGGAGCTGAAAACTGGAAAGGCAAGCATCTGCGATCTAAGTGGGGAGGGGGAACGGTCGTACTGTTCACATGTGTGTGTATGTGTGTGTTGGATCTTTTCCTTTTCCGTAGCCTGCTGCTAGCATTGGCCCGTCAACGCCACGCATGCCACCACGGCTGGCCCACCCATTCTAATCGCACATCGCTCAAGCACACATGCTCATGCCCTTGACCGGGAACGGAGGAGATCAAGGCTAACAGATCAGCGAAGAGAGATAAGAGACGTAGTCAGTGCCGATGCGCAAGCGAAGAAGATGTGCCGACTAACTCTACGTTGGCGTTGTTGTATGCGACGCTGCGAGCAACCAATGTATAACGTAAACCACGAAGCGGGCAGTCCGCGGTTGCGCTACACGTCCAAAATGTCCCCTCTCATGTGCCGTACGTCGGCGTGTCCAGCCTCTGCCGCCGTTGCGTTCTTGCTCTTGTCCACAAATGTAGAGCACCTCTACCGCGCGAAGCCGCACCTAACGGAGAAAGCAATGAAGACCCTGAGGGCATACCATATACCCTCTGTGCACACGTCTCTCCACCTCTTCTCCACTTTTCTCTTCTTCTTCATCTTCCTCGTCGTGCGGCTGCCGTTGTTACCGCGGGATGGGCGTTGCAGCATCGACCCATAAATGCGCTGCTCTTCTTAGTTTTCACTCTGAAGACATTCCCCTCCTCAACACCCCCCCCTCCGCCCCACACGCACTCCGTTGTCCTCTCTCTCTCTTGCCTGCACAGAGTCCTCTCCGCGCAAAAACAGAAAAAAACACCAGCAGCAAGCGCGGCGTCTTCACGCAGATGCCATCGACGCCGCTGGACAGTGCACAGCCCGCCGATAGCTGTGGTGAGCCGACGCAAACGCTCACTAGTGCGAAGCAGACGCACTCTCTGGACCGATTTTCACCTGTGCACGACACGCCGTGCGAGCACGTCCAGCCCAACACCGTGGCGCGCGTGAGCGACGAGCTGCTCGAAATGCTTGCCGAGGACCGTCGCATCAATCTCAAGCACCACTTGGTAGTGGATAAGTTGTTCAAGGCGTACCTGCTAGAAAAGAAGAACTTCGCCAACGTGATGCGAACCTAAAGGGGAGATGTGCGTCCATCGCGCATGCGATGAAAGTAGGCGGATGGAGTGGTGACGTGGCAGGGGAAGAGGGCCGGTCGCGATACCATCTGCTGCTGACCCTCCCCTCGCTCTCGCGCGAACTCGTTTGCACCGGTGCACTGCCTTCTTGAAGGTTCTTGGTACCCTTTCCCGTGCTCATGTATCTCGCCGATTCTTACTGTCGTTAGTATCTTCGTGCGGAAGTGAGCGCACATGTTTTCATCATCTGCAGTCTAACGCTCCCTTTCGTGACCTTCTTTTCTGCGGCGAACGGCTTCCCTCTTCTCCGGGCCCGCTCGATGGTGGTGAAAGGGCGTCTTTTACATGGGAGTGCCGACGGTCAACTCTCCTGCTTACCTCCGCACCTCCTCCGCTCTCCGTCCTGCGCCAGCAAGTGGGCGTGCACCGGTCCCTGCGGAGGTTTTTCCTTTATTGGTTTCCTTTTCGCGCGCGTGTGTGTGTGGATCCTTTTCGCTCGCCTTCCGCGGGGCTCATACGCGTGCGGCAAGATCCGAGGGTGCGAGGGACGGACGACGGAGGCGCTTTTCTTACATTCCCTTGCCCACTGCGAGCGATAACTGCACTTCGATCGTCAGTGCGCCTTCTGGGTCCCTCCTCCCTCGTCGCTGCCGCTATCCGTGCCCTCACAGTAAGTCTCGCGACACCCCACCCCTTCATGTATCCACCCGGTGAGACAGGAAAGTGGAAGGAAAGGTGTTTCCTCACTCCCGTCCTGTGCACAAGCGCAAGCACATGCGGGTATGTCTGCTCTTGTATGGAGGACGCACTCTGCTCCGACCGGTGTGGCCCTCTCGGTGCAAGCGGCACGACCGCGCACAGACCACCCCGGAAGTCGGGTCGATGGAGACGAGTATGCCGACTCGCTCAATGGCCCCAGTTTAAAGCGTTCTCTCCCCCCTCTCTCACGGTGGCGAAGGAAAGGGAGGACTCATCTAGTGACATGAGTGCCAGCGCGCCGCTGGTGCGCTCGCAGCTCCACCCTCCGTCTTCCTTATTTCCCAGAGCGCATCCGACGCCTGTCCTTCCGATTCTTCTTCTCCATCTGAATTTCCCGTCTTTGCCTGGACGCGTGTTCGCTTATTGTGAGTCGGTGCCACCACACTCGTCGTTTGGCCGCCACGGCTGCCGCCACGCCACCTCCTGTCGTTCACCTCCGCTAACTACGCCGTTGGCCGTCGAACCTCTTTTCCTGCGTGAATGTGTACCCCCTGCTTCTCTATGTCCCTGCGTATATGCATATATGTATATATTTATAGGCTTGGATACATGCATATATATATATATATATCGGTGTGTGCATGTCGGTGCACATATAAACGAATGCGTGCCTGCGCGTGCGTGTGTCGAAAACGGCAAGGGAAGGGGGGGCAGATGAGACGTCTTTTATGCGTGGATGCGTCTGTACTTCACCTTTGCCGCTCCGCCACCTGCCTGTCCCCACCCCTCCCCCTCCCTCCCTCGCTTAGCTCTGCGTTTGCATCCACCACGCCTTGGCCAACACCAGGCAGATCGACGGACTAGCAGTGGCCCCATCATTGAGCTGCCACGCCCTCGGTAACGGATACATCCATGCTCTACCTCTTCCCCTTCTCGACCCGCTCTCGTGGGCTGCCCTTTTCTACCGCTCCACCATGTCCCTCTCCCTGACTCTCGCACACCAGCCCCGCCCTCTCACACACGCGTGCGGACATCGCGCTCACAAAGAGTGAACTGCACACACACACACACACACTTCTCGGCTCCCAGCAGCGCACTGGGACTTTGCCGGCGTTGGGGGACGCAAGAGCAAGGAAAGAAAAGCGAAGAGGACGGGGCCAAGACACGCAGCTTGTCTCTGTCTTTCCCACCTTCACCATCGCCCTTGAGCTTCCCTGCGCCTTTCTATACCCCTCCCCCACTGCCGCTTCTGGCTCACAGTCAGACACTGGTACCTGCGAGGGCACTTTGTGTGCTTCACGAAGAAAGACCGATGAGCAAACGTGGACGGCAGAATGATCAGGAAGACGTCGCGCACGCCATCGAGGTTTTATGCTGTCGATCAGCTGTAAAAGGGGAGACCGAGGGCGTTAGCCTGACCCCCCTCGAGCAACAGGTAGTGGCACTGAAAGAATCCATCTCGCCGCATGTGATCTTGATGGTCGCTTGCGGTTATCGTGTAAAATTCTACGGCTCCGACAGCCGCGCTGTCAGCCGCCGCGTCGGCATCATGTGTATTCCAGGGCAACCCTTCGAGTACAGCAGTTTCCCGTACACCCGTGTGGACCTCTACGTGCACCGGCTTGTGGCTATGGGGTACCACGTCGGCTTTGCTGATCAGGAGTCGGCGGCTATGCGGGCAGCGGACGGGCTCAAGAGCGGCCTCTTCACCCGCAGTGTGTCGCAGCTGTATAGCCGCGGTACCCTCCTCCCCACGGAACGCGTCACTAACGGCGGTGGCAACGGCTGCGGCCCCGGGGATGCCTCCAAAGTCCCAGCAGAGGAGAGCTGCGCCGGAGCGGGAGAAGCCGAGGAGGGGGATGGCACCGGCTTCAGCTGGCCACCACCGCACGCGCCTCCTTCGTCAGACGCAGGCGCGTCAGAGCTCTTCCTGTGTTTCATAGATGCCGGCTGCTGCGGTCGTATGCGCGGCACCAACGACGCTGACGACGCACCCACAGCAGCGCGGCCGCCGCTCTCGGTGGTGCTGGTGAGCTTCGTGACGCAGCGGTGCCTGCGCTTCGACGTTCGAGGCGCTCTCGAGCTGGAGGATGTCACGCAGCGGTACGACATCGCCGAGGTGATTGTGCTGGCGGCAGAGTCCCCATCGAGAGCGCGCGGCGGCCGCGACGTGCCGCTTCAACGCACGACAGCATGCTTTTTGAAGGCTCTGCCGAAGGTGTACGCCACGGCTCTGCGCCAGGGGCTGCCACTCAACTTCGGACCGACGGCGAACGGGGAGGAAGATGGCAAGAACGTCAGCGTCTCTGGCTACGTCTATGCCGCAGGGCAGAGCATCGACGCTGCCATTGAGGCGTATCTGAAGCCGTACAGGCTGGACCAGGTGTACCGGTCGCTGTGCGCGCGCGGAAGCTCAACTGAAGAGGCGCTCCGCGAAAACGAAGAAGGAGCGGCAGCGGCGGCACCTCCAGCGCACGACGGCGCGAGCACAGACGCGCGGCTCCGCTGCCTACACCTACCCGGTCCGACGCTGCGCGCGTTGGACGTTTTTCACAGCAGTGTAGGACTCCGCGGCTCCTTGGTCGGGCTGCTCGACCACAGCGTCACACCGTGTGGGTCACGGTGTCTACGCCGGTGGCTTGCTGCACCTCTGTGCGAGCGCGCCTCCATTGTCGCCCGGCAGGAAGTACTCGCCTACCTCATGGCCTGCAAAGACGACGGCCAAATCGAGGATCTCCTTCACGAGTGCGCGCGCCAGGGGGATGTTGAAGCCGTCGTGAGCAAGCTGTATGCTGAGCGCTGCCAGGTTGTAGAGTTCGTGCGCCTGCTGCGCATGGTAAGAAGTGTTTCAGTGCTCGCAGCGCAGCTGTGCGACAGGGAGGGCGATGCTGGGCTCAGCAGCAGCCGACCGCCGCCTCTTCTTACTCAGCTGCTGGCGAGTGTACATGGCCCTGCGGTGGCGCGACTGCTCGAGAGGCATGCTGCATTGCTACGCACCACCGCGACGACACCGCTAGAGTACTTCACGGAGGGCGGTCGCGCCGTGCCGGACGCGTTGCTGCCGCATCTGAAGGCCAGGCAGAAGGCGGAGGCTGCCCTGCAGGCGGAGCTGGAGGCAGCGCGAAAGGTGCTAGGCTTGCCGGGGCTCGAGTATCGCGCCATCTGCGGCACTCCCTTTCTACTCGACGTGCCGGCCTGCAAGTGCGCGCGCGTGCCGTCGGACTGGGTGGTGCAGACACGCACGAAGACGAATGTGCGATACCACACGCCGATTATCACAGAGCAGCACATTGCCCTGACGGCGGCGACGGAGCGGCTGTCGCTGGCGGCCACCGCGGCTTGGTGGCAGCACCAGCGTGACACCGTCGCTGACGTAGAAGTGATGCGGGTGCTGACGGGCGTAGTGGAGGCCATCGCATCACTGGACGCTCTCCGCTCCCTGGCGTTGGTGTCCCAGCAGCCGGGTTACGTAATGCCAGCGCTCGTGGCGCTACCAGAGTGTGCGCGGCAGTCTACGTCGGCGTCGTCGCCCGTGGTGCTCACCATTCGGCAGGGCCGCCACCCCATCCTCGATCGGCTTCTCCCTCACGGCTACGTCAGCTGCGATGTGCAGCTGCGCGCAGGCGGGGCGTGGCTGCTGACGGGGCCAAACATGGGCGGCAAGTCTGCTCTCATGCGCATGGTGGGTACGTTCGTCGTGCTGGCGCAAATAGGCTGCGGCGTGCCGGCCGACGCAGCGGAGCTGCCGGTGTTCGAGGGCATATATTGCCGCATGGGCGCTAGCGACTCCATCCTCGAAGGGGCCTCCACCTTTCTCTCTGAGATGGACGAGAC
Source organism: Leishmania donovani (assembly GCF_000227135.1). Classification (NCBI taxonomy): domain Eukaryota; phylum Euglenozoa; class Kinetoplastea; order Trypanosomatida; family Trypanosomatidae; genus Leishmania; species Leishmania donovani. The sequence goes on along the minus strand of NC_018242.1, from coordinate 570,331 downwards.
AAGTCGCATCCTGCGCGCCCCACAGCTGCCCCATTCGCTCGTTCTGATGGACGAGCTGGGGCGCGGCACAAGCAGCTTCGACGGTGCTGCCGTTGCCGCCGCGACGCTGGAGTACTTGCTAGACCGTCGGGCCACTACCGTGTTCGTGACGCACTACTGCTATCTGTGCGATCCCTACGTGGCGCAGAGGATCACCGGCAGCGGCGAAAATGAAGAGAGGCGGATGGACGCCGACGAAGCTCGCGACGTGACGTGCTACTACATGGGCTTCAAGGAGTCAGGCCCAAACCCACTCGCCGGCCATGGCATGAAGCCGCCGTTGGTCTTCACCTACAAGCCGTGCCGCGGCGTCACGCCGTCCAGCTTTGGTGTAGCCATCGGCCGCGAAGCGGGTCTGCCATCTGGGGTGACGGACACCGCCAGCCGCCTAAGCGCCGAGGCGGAGCAGCAGCATCGCGTGAAACAGGACCTCTACGAGGTGCGTCGTTTTCTGTCTTCGTGATACGATCCGAAGTGCACGAGGGGGCTCTCGCTGCTTCTTGACGGTCCCACCTCTCTGTGATGGCAAATATTGGGCAGGGACTTCACTCGTATCGGTGAGCAGCCCCCTTCTCCCTTTTCTCCCCCCTCACACATGCACTTGAAGGGCTGGCCAGGAGGCTGTCGTGACAATGGCGGGTCGACTTCCGCGTCATTCCTTCGCTTGCTGCGCTGGCCAAGGGCCCTCGCGGCGCTCTCGCTCCTCTGTTCATCCCTCCCTTTCTCCCAAGCTGGCAAGCGCGACCTTCGCCGCCGCTTGCACCTTCTCACATGGAGCTGCAGTGTGTGCGCGCTGTGCTGCTATGGTGGTGGTGGTGGTGGCGATAGAGTCCTTGTTAATGCACGGCGCGGCCTTGACATGACCGCAACACGCAGTGGAAGTGCGTCCGATACGCCGCCCGTCCGCCGTGAAACCCTCATGGACAGCTGACATACAAGGCACGCCGATGCCTGCGTTTCGCTGCGCCGCGTCGGTGCCCTGCACCGACAGAGAGGTGTGTGGCGAAGGGAAGAGATGTTTCGACGTTGTGCGCGGTATCGCGTAAGCCGTCTGCAGGCCAGTGCGGCACCGCTCGCCCACCAACCCGTCGTGCCGAGTTAGGCCGCTGTGCTGCACAGGCGCCCATGACGATGGTGCCCATTGCTATGATACGTCACCTTCGCCTCTTTCTGTCACTCTCCCTATCTTCCGCTCGCTTTCCTCGCTCTGGTGGAGGGCACGAAGTGCTCTCTGCTTCAGGGTCGAATATACACCGATACACTCGCATACGGCTTCGCTTACACGCACGGACACAGGCGCCTGCGTGCGGCGCACCTCTCGGTGCACCCGTCGCTGTATCCTTTTACTGCTCTTTTCACCTTTTCGAGTCGCGCCGGCAGCCATTGCGAGGTCGCCATGGTGGGTCGTACATCAGTTGTGGCCTATGTGGTCTCCTCTTTCCTCGCGTGCTCCTTGTTCTTGGCTGACTACGCCAACACGTACCGTGAGTTCTACCCAGCGATGGTCGCCTTGGCAAACTCGTCCTCTTTCCGGTTGCTCATCGTCAACACCGCCATCGCCTTTACCGTGGTGCTGTGGATGGTGCTGCAGTGGTGCTTCTTTGGGCAGCTGAACGCGTCGGAGGAGACGGCGCTGCTCACGTCCTTCACGCTCTACACGGTGGAGTGCGTCGTGGTGCCGCTGTACATGGACCAGCCGATCATAAGCGCCGCAAGCTTCTTCTTCCTTTTCACGCTCGCGTGGCGCGTGCTGCACAAGCTCGCGTCGGAGCGCGTCACGACACTGTCGACGGTGCAGATGACGTGGATTTCCGCGACGCGCATGCCGGCGTACCTGTGCTTTGCGATCATCTGCGACGTTGGGCTGCTGACGTGGATGATTAAGACACGGCCGGAGTTGAACGAGGAGAAGGCGTCGATGCACTACTCCATGATTCTCATCTACATGCTGCTGCTGAGCTCATCGCTGCGCAGCACGGTGCACTTCGCCAGTCTGTTCGTCCTTCGTGGCCAGCACACACTTCTTCCTTTTGTGGCGGACGCCGTCACGAGCATTGCAGAGTCGCTGCTGTTCGTCAGCGTTTACGCGTACATTTTTTACAAGGCGGCGCTGCCGCTGCTGCTCTTGCGCGGGTTCGTGGGGCACGTGCTGCGAATCTTCGAGAAGACATCCGGGCTGGCCGAGTTCCTCGTCTTGGCCCGGCGGGTGCGGAACAGCATGCCTGACGCCACCGCCGAGGATCTGGCGCGCGACGTGCGGTGTACGATTTGCTACGAGGACATGGTGCCTGGTGGTGGTACGAAGCGGCTACCATGCGGTCACTGCTACCACATCGACTGCCTCGAGCGGTGGCTGGAAGGCCACTCAACGTGTCCGTACTGCAGGGCAAACATCATGCAGATGCGCGGCGGCGACGGCTCGGCGGTTCCACCTACCGCGGAGGCCGAGCCGGCGCCAGCGGGCGTGGTAGAAGGCGCGGCGGTACCTGAGGCTCAGGAGGGAACCCCCGCTCACCAGCAGCCGACCGACACCTCCGACGACATGGAGGCCGAGATTCGCGAGGCGTACGAACGGTACAGGCAGCAGCTGTGCCCTCCGCCGCCAGCGGCGAGTAGCGCTGCCGCCACAGGTAGCCACCCCGTTGCCACGGGTGCAGGCAGCGGCAGTCCGCATCGCACGACGCCGCCTCCCTCAGACGGGATGACGACCCCGCAGACGGCTGATCAGCTGAAGATGAAGGCGTACCAAGAGTACCACAAGCGCCTGCGAGAGGCGGAGAGGGAACTGCAAGTCGCTCTGCAGCTCGCCGAGGAGGCGGGCTACCCGCCGTGATGGAGCGAGACGGTCTCTCTCTCTGCTGAATGGAGCGAGTCGCCGAGGCTGCACTCCCTCCCTTCCTCCTGGGGTCGGACATGCGTAAGGCGATGCCGTTGTGGTACACACGAGCAGAGACAGATGCGAAAATGGGAAGGGGGCAGTAAGGGCGCACGGATGCACGGCCGCGCTCTCTCAAACCCTTTTCAACGACTCTCTTGTCGACTGTGTGTGTGTGTGTCTACACGGACATGTGCCGGTGATCTGCTGTACTTGTCGTTGCGTGTGTGTGTGCGTGCTCCTGCCATGGGGGGAGGGGAGGGGTCCGTTGGGCTATCAAAGTGAACGGAAGCAAGAAAGGCAAGTACAGTGCCCTCAAGGTGACTGAACAGGGCGTCGCCACGCCCACGAGAGGTGGGAGGCGCGTCTCTGTGTGCGTGTGTGTGTGTGTGTGGGTGTGGGTGGGGTGAGTGTGTGTGGCGGAGCACGGAGATTTGTGCAGAGGAAGCGGAGGGAGCCGTGTGCACACACACACACACACACGCAAACTTACACTCACATCACAGAAAGCACGAGAGTCTTAGTGATGACGCGCTTCTACGTGACGGCGAACGCCCTCACATGTCCTGATCGCTCCTATCTCTGTGGTAGGCTCGCGCATCGGTACAAACACGTAGTGGGGCTTGCGTGTGTGTGTGCGCGCATGTAAGTCTGGCGTCCTATTTACCGCATCGCTTGTTCCGCACCCGTCTTTTTTTTTTTCTCTCGTTCTCTCTCTGCGATGACTAATACTCTGCATACACACACGCCGAAAGGTACGAGGAGCCGGTCGCCATCATGCTGTCCACCTCTCAGGCTCTCCTTGCCTCGTTGCGGTACCGCAGACCGTACTGGATGCTCTTCCTCAAGGGCGCCGACAACTGGAAGATCTACACTGTTATCCAGCAGCCAGACCACCAGCGTACGGAGATGTTGTACCAGGCGTGGCTAGGCGGCCTCGACAGACCCTATGTGCGGCCGAAGTGCATGGCGCATCAGCCGGTGTGGCTCAGCAAGAAGCGCCACCTCCTCCAGAAGGCTCGCCTCGAGGGCCCCGAGACGTCCATGGAAAAGTACGTACTGGAGTGGTACAAAAAGTTCCACTCCTTCCAAGGTACGGATCGGCCCACCGCAGAGGACCTGCACACTGCCTTCGACCTCGTGGAGCGCCCGCTTGACCTCAGCTACGCCTGTCAGCTGCTGAACCAGTGCAGAAACCACTACTATATTCGCCTCAGCGATGACTCCTTCGAGATCTTCCTTGAGGCGTGCCTGCGGGTGGATCGGAGGGACTGCGCCAACTATGCCCTCGAGCATGCGGATGAGCTCGGTTTCTGGAACGTGAGCGACAACTGCCGGCGCTACTTGGCCGGAGAGCAGACGTGGTATAAGAGATCGCCGGTGGACCTCCTCTACTACCCCCTCGAAGAGAACGCGGAGCGCAACGCCGCCGTTACGTCTGGCGCCGTGGCCTCTGCGGCGGCCGCCTCTGATAAGGTCACGGGGGATGATAAGGTGGAAGGAGGGCCGCGGACCAGCGCGACTACTTCGGCGACTGTGGCTTCCGCGGAAAGCGAGGGCGAGGCGGAGGCCACCGATGACGAGATCGCGCGTCTGCAGGCGGAGCTGGAGGCACTGGAGAGGGAGATGGGGGCAGAGGGGGTGGACGGAACTGACAAGGACTGAGGTGCCGCGACAGTCGAGCAGTGCGCCGCCATCGAAGGCGTTTGTGCGTGTCGCTGTCCATCGTGTGTGTGTGTGTACGATGGTGTGGTTCGCTCTCTGCCTCCTTACACTCTAAGCGCCCTCACCCGTAACATGAAGCAAACAATAGTCAGAGAAGAAGGCCTGCCCGTGCACGCAGCGGAGGCCACCCTCGTGCGCACACCGCGCCTCAGCCGCGTCGGCGTGCCCCGCGCGGGGCACGGAGGGGATGATGGCCCACGTACAGGCGCGCCCCCGTTCCGTGAACGTCCTCCTCAAACGCACGCGCACACATACATGCAAAGCCCGCACTAATCTCCCACCCAGCGCCAAACCCGCACTCTCCGCCTCGCACCACATCGCTTGATGTCATCGCCCCTAATTATCCTCTTGCTTGCCCACATTGACCGTATCCGCTTCGCGTCTGCTGTTTTGTTTTTGGAAGGTGTTACACCGCCGTTGCAGCTGCGCTATCTTCTAACCCTTCCCTAGGGCTGCCCTGCACGCCTGCGGCCTCGTTATCGTCTCCGTCCTTCACCCCCCCCCTCCTGCCTGCCTCTCTCCCCTTCTTCTTGATGGACGCAGAGGTGGTCGCGTGGTGCGACTACATCGTGCCTGATGTGTTCGCTGATGTCCTCACGGTAATTGGAGACCGCACCGGCATGAGCTGGGGCGTCATGCCCGCTCACCAGTACTGGTTTCAGCCTCCCAAGCTGCACGTGGTGCTCAGTGCGGTGGCGCTGCTGTTCTGCACAGTGCTGCACCGCCAGTCTCGCGGCTTCCGGTCAGCAGCCATCGCGCGGCTCGGCACAGCTGGAGTGGGCCGCTCACTGAAATGCCCGATCAACAGACTGATTGCGTACACATTGATGGCGTGCTTGGCGGTGCAGGGCCTTACCAAGGCATCGCGGCCGAAGCCCTTTGTGCAACTGGGGTGGCTTCTCATGCCCTGCCACATATTCACTGGGATGTGGATCTACATTTTCATGAGCGATAGGCCGCACCAATACGGGAGCGGCTGCTACCTCGCCTCGCTGTTGGTGGACTGGGTCTGGAGCCCGCTTGGGGCACTGGTGCAGCCGGACTGGGACGATCATCAGTACCTCTGGGAGGGCTACATCTTTTTCCTGCATCATGTTCTGCTGCTCCTGCTGCCGCTGTACTTCGTCGCCCGCTACGACACGCTCGGGCTCGACTGGGCGCACCTGTACCACCTCACTTGGGTCCCGACGTTCGTCAACTTCGCCTTTCTAGCCCCTTGCGGGCTTCTGCTTGGCCTGAACGTGAACTACCAGCTCGCCCCGCCGCGTCTGAGCAGCAGCGCACCCGCCGTGCTGAAGACTGCGCTCTACCGCCCGGCACTTATGCCGGTGTTTGTGGGGCTGTCTATCGTTGCCAACATCGCCGTCCGCATGCTCGGCAAGGTCATCGGCAAACTCTTCACCTCGGCTCGGAAACTCACGAAGCTTGAGTAAGGTGGGCGAACGCCGCCGAGTAACCTCTATCGTTGGAGGAGGTGGGCAGCAAACGTTGCCGTTCGACCTGATGCTGCTGCTGCTGCTTGCCTCACCGCGGTGGTGACCAGGGGGCGCGGTGCGCAGGCACTTCGGCACACCCGTTCTCAGGACACACACGTACATTTGTTCCGCTCTCCGCAAACTCCAGTTTTACCAGAGCACGCGCACATGGTCGATGCGCTCCCCTTTTCCTTCGCCTAACCCTCCCCCACCCCTCCTCGAACAACATTTCGATCCGCTGCGGTCACGATCACACATAAGCGAACCGAAAACGAATAAAACTAGCAGCACCGAAGAGAGAGAGAGCAGCAGCAGCGGGGGCAGATGCGCACACATATGCGTGGATGACCGGCTGCGTGTTGGTGCCGGGCGACATTGGGAAGAGGGTGAGAACGAGAAAGCACTGGCAAGACGCCTCCCCATCTCTCCCCCACCCCCACGTCACCCTCTCCCTCTGAGCACAAGCGTAGGTAGGCACATTGTTGTCCTTCACACCCGTAGGGCCTGCCTCCCACCCTCCTCCATCATGCTCAGAGCCCATCATCTTCCACTTCGGTTTCATCCACCACCGACGTCCTCCCTTCTCTCTACCGGCCCACCTGCTCCGCCCCGCCCGCCCCCCCCCACTCTCCTCATCGACCAACGGTGCGCGGCTTCTTGATTCGCCGTACTCGGCAGATCCGCTGCTGCGCTCTCTACAGCAGTGACACCCGCCCTCCTTTCGTGTGTGTGTGTGTGTGCATCACCTGTTTCTCGTCACTGGTGCCGTTGTGCATTTTTTTGGGGGCGCCCGTCTCTCAC
>NC_018242.1:558416-560916 GCF_000227135.1 Leishmania donovani | reverse complement strand
GGGACCGAAACTCACGACGACTCACGAGGCAGCAGCTGAGCGAGCTGGGGTGAGGAGCTGTGAGACCTACATAGGGCAGACGGCTCACATGCACATTTGTGCGTGCAAGTCCGCGCACGTTGTAAATCTTCGCTGAGAGAAGCGTGCAGGGCGAGCACCTGCTTCCACCTTGCAGACGAAGACGGCTCTCGAGATACACGGACGCACATCGCCGCAGATACTCGGTGGTGCCTCCCCTCCACCCGTTACTCCGCATGCTCTGTCACGGCTTCATCTCTCTCCCCTTCGTTCTCGCCCTCAACGTGCATCAGCGCGTTATTCACGTCATTGGTGCTGCTACTGCATCCACGGCGGTGGTCGTTCTATCTCTCGATCGCTCGCTCATGCAGATTGCGGGCGCTCGCATGCGTACTTCCACCACACTTAAGTGCATGCGCGCACACACACAGAAGGTTTGGTGCCGCGCACGTTGTTTCAGTACACGCTGGCATGTTCTGTGGTAGTCGGCGGGTCTACCGAGCCGCTCTCTTCCACGGCGCGTCGTTGCCGCGCAAGTACATCTCGCTAGGAGGATGGTGCGGCCCAGCGTTGATGTTGGGGAAGCTCGGCCTGCGCACGGAGGCCTACCCGTTCGATTTCAGTCGCGTCACCCTTGATGGACTGATGCACTTCATCCGGAACGGCTTTGCGGAGGGCTTCTACCCGCCTGGGCCGCCGCCGTACCGACCCGAGTGTGTGGGGCCGTGGGTGCTCTTCCGCGGACAGCACACGGCCTTTGCGCACTTCGACCTCAACGACCCACACGTGCAGGCCCACTTCCAAGTAAAGATGCGCCGCTTCGACGCGGTGCTGGACTCCCCGGAGAGGCCCGTCACGTTTTTCCGCACCGTCACGGCGCGCTATCCTCAAGAGGAGTTGGCGCTCGCCCTCGATCTGGAGGAAGCCGTGGCGCGCCGCAACCCTTCCCTCGACTTCCGTATTGTCTTCATGGTGCACGACCAAGGGCTGCGCGCCAACGCGGTGCAGCTGGCCCCGCTCTCGCCGCGGGTAACTCTCTGGACGCTGCAGTACCGCGGCTTGCCTGGCGACACGCTCTTTGACCGCACACACACCGCCTACCGCACCGTCATGATGCACAGCGTCGCGGAAAGCAACTGGCCTGCCGTCAACGTAGGCGCTGCCACTCCGCCACCAGCGACGGTGGCGTCCGCAGAAGCACGGGATTTCGAAAGCGGGGCGCTCCGCTGTGATGGCGCCATTCGGACCGACGACGTCCCCCTTGCCGATCTCACCGTGGCGCGCTTCCCATGGCGTGGCCACGACAACTTGGCCTTGATCAACGGTGTCGCCAGCGTCGGCGGCACGTGCGCTGGCATCGGCAGCACAAAGATGCTCGAAGACACCTCTGCCGCGCCGCAGGTGGAGGAGCGAGTGCGACGAAAGTGTCGTTACTGCGGCGACGCGACCTATCACGCGGCAGGGCGGCCCTTCCGAACTGAGCGCCCTTTCACCGACGAGGAGGATCAGCTCGTGCTCATCCACCTCTACCAGATCCTCACGGGCGGGGACAAGGTAGCTGCGGTGGAGAAACTCGCACATGAGATGCAGCGCGGCACGTACGAGGTGATTTGCCGTATCCAGCACTTGACGAACTCCAGCACGAAGCTCATGGATTCCATTGACCCCGCCAGCCCATCCGACTCGTAGAGCCTTCCAACCCCCTTCACGGGCGGTGCAGGTATTGTGTGCGTGCGCCGATGGATGTCATCCCGCACATCACTCATGTGCGATGGCGCCTTTCCTTTCGGTGCCGGTCGCAGTAAACCGGCGCGTGCAAGTATGTGTCCGCGTAGGTGTACGAGCGCGCCGAGACACGCTTGCGCTCTGCGCTGCAGCATGTCTATTTCTCTGCCATGCAACATGAGGTCGAACCCCACTCTTGCACCGGGCCCTGTCACAGGCCCCTATCGCCTGGTGCGAAGCAGCTGCAGAGACACACGTGACAGCAGTGCACCAACTCGGTCATCTGAGGGCTCGGCCTCCGCCTCAAACTCTAGCCGCCACCCACCCGCCCTCACAGGTCGCCCCGCAGCCGCTCACGTTGTGCCGGTCGCCACACGGTGCGATCCCATCGCGATGGCACAGGCTCCCCAACAGTAGCAGGACGGTGTGAGGGCCGGGGGTGGGATGCGTTTGAGTCACGCCGACACTCTCTGCCCATCACATGAATCGTGTGTGTGCGCTGTCGCAGGTTGCTCCGGTGCAACGCCATCCGGCACCTGACGGCCGCCATCCGCAGCGCCATCTTACTCTGACCTCCCTACGTTGTAGGTGCTTGACCCTGTCACCAGGAGAAGCGGTCCCGCACTGGCAGGGATATAGGAGGGAGAGGAGGGGGCGCTGCTGGGCTTCCTCCCCAGAGACAGAGTTGGGGTGCACGGATGACCCCCCCCCCCGGGGGGGCCCCCCCACCCCGGAGGCGCCCCCCCCCCCCCCCCCC
>NC_018242.1:533779-558317 GCF_000227135.1 Leishmania donovani | reverse complement strand
CCCGGGAGCGCCACGCGCTGCCGGGTGCCCCCACCCCACCCCGTCTCACCATGGCGTAGACACTCTAGGCTGGTGTCTAAAAAGGCTTGATATGGGGCACTCCTGCGTGTCGATGTGTAGCTACGCCAACCACACCCTCTGCTCCCTCTGTTTCTCCATCATTGTGGGCCTCTTCGCCGGTGCTGACGCCTCCGCCCAGTGGGGCACACGCGACACGGGGATGCGACAGCCTACCTTCGCTCTCCCCGCCATCATCACTAGCATCAAAGACTTTGTGTGAGATAAGAGGAGAGGTAATGGCGTGCAGCTCCTGCGCCGCTTCGGTGGTGGTGTGCGACATCGGCACGAGCACCACTCGTCTCGGCTACGCTGGCAACGCTGAGCCAACGTTTGCGTTGCCCACCGTATGTGCGTGGCGGGACCGCATGTCCGCTGAAACGTTCGCAGTTGGGGACGCAGCTGCCACGATGGTCGGGCCCGGAGTGCAGCGGCGCAGACCGCTAGAGCACGGGCTGGTGGTGGACTGGGATGTGATGGAGGAGTACTGGCGCCACCTCTTCAACCGCTACGCCTGCGTCGAGCCGCAAGATGTCGGTGTGCTGCTGACCGAGGCGGCCGTCACCCCGTACGAGCAGCGAGAGATGACAGCGGAGATTATGTTCGAGAGTTTCGGGGTGCCGCGACTGTGCATCGGCTCGCAGGCGCTCTTCGTGCTCAGCAGCGTTGGCGACGGGTGCGACACAGCTGTGGTGGTGGAGAGCGGCGCTGGCGTAACGCAGGTGGTGCCCATTGTGGCGGGTTACGCCGTGGCCGGCGCGGCGCGTCGTTTTCCTGTGGCGGGCCGGGACATCACGCAGTATGTTCTGAAGAGCCTGCGGGAGCACGAGCGGGGTATCGAGGCTGAGCAAGCGCTAGAGGTGGCGGAGCGGGTGAAAACGCGCTACGGCTACACGGCAGATGACATCGCGCGCGAGCTTGCGCGGGCGGAATCGAGCTTGCCTTCCTACGTGATCCATCACACGGAGCTACACTCGCGCACTGGGGCCCCATACTCTATCGACGTGGGCTACGAGAGATTCCTCGCACCGGAGACGATGTTTCAGCCAAATTTGCTCGCCGCACCGTCGGCTCTCACCGCCTCCGCGTGCGGCGGCCTACCCGCCGTGATCGACTCTGTTGTGTGGTCCTGCCCGATGGACGGCAGGCGGCCGCTGTACGCGAATGTCATCGTCTCTGGCGGCAACACGCGTTTCGCTCACTTTGCGAAGCGCCTGTATCACGGGCTGCAGCGTGCCTTGGATGAGCGTTCCGTCGGCGTCGGGCCCGCCCCGGGCAGCACTCTGGGCCGACAAGTCAAGTACGAGGTGAACGTGCGCGATCATTCACAGGCAACGCATGCCGTGTGGAGAGGGGCCAGCGCCTTCGCCGCCAGCCCAGAGTATGCGACGGCAGCCGTCGCGCGAGAGGCGTACATGGAGTGTGGCGCCTCCGTGATGCGCCAGCACCGCGTCTAGCGCAGCGGAGCACTCAGGCGGACGGGGACCTATGCATGCGCTTCGCTTCTGTGTTGGTGGTGCTTCGGGTTGCATATCTCTGTGTATGTGTGCGCACCGCAGTATCGGCTGTCGCGTCAACTCCCAGTCTTGTGTTGCCGCTGCTACATCCCCCCCCCTGCTCACCGGCAAGTGGGGCCGGAATTCGAAAAGCGCCAGTGCACGCGCGTGTGCCGATGCGCTCAACGGCGCTCTGGGGCACCGCATATTTGGCCACAGGTCTATGCGTCCCATCTGGCGATGGCACACCTCATACCTCCGTCGCTGTTGCGATGTCAGGAGGGAGCTTGACGTTGCTTTCCGACTCCAAACCTCTGCCCATGCTCCTCCACCCCTTCCGTTGGCTCACAAGCGTCCTCAGATGAAGCGGTGGCGGACAGCAAACCTGTTCACCCCAGCGGAGGTGCAGCACGCCTTTGCGGCGCTGCACCGGAATGCGGAAACTCTCTACGGTGTGTCCGGCACGAGCAGCCCACTCCGCCCCTTCGTTCGTCGACGTGGTGGCGCGCGTGGGCACCGCCGCGATCACATCGAGCTGCCGCTGCACCACATGTACGAGGCCAGCACTGTGTACGAGCAGTTGCCCGTCGAGGTGAGGCTGATATGTGGTGGCCTACACGAGGCCGCTCTCAGCTACGCGCAGGAAGCGCTGCGGGAGCGGGGCGTCTCCTCCGCCGCCCGCGACGAGATCCTCAGCAACTTGGGCCGGAACTCCGTGCTGCGGGTGCTACGGTACCCAGCAGGCTCTGGATGTCGACCACACGTTGATCCTGGCTTGTGCACTGCCTTACTCGTGGGGTCGGCAGGTGGCCTGGAGGTGAGCACAACCGACGCGGTGCTGACGCCCTTCGCGAGCCGGCCGGGGTGCAACACGGCTCATGTGACCTCCTCGCCAACATCCATGCGCGGTGAAGCGTCGAATATGCCGGGCACGCTTCCGCACTGGGAGCCGGTCCTGACCGCGCACACCGGAGCGGCCGTCGTCATGGCAGGAAATATGCTCGGGGCGGTGTCGGGAGGCGCTCTGCCCGGTGTGTTGCATCGGGTGCGGCGGGACTGGGTCGCCGAAATACCGCGGACAGATGGACAGCGCAGCCCATCTCTGCACGCCGCATGTGTCGTGGGTGGAGCGGATGCGGAAACGCACGCAGGCAGCGGGGTCTTCCGCTTCAACGTCATCGTCGAGCTGCGACCGGCATACGCGAAGCGCTGGTACACTGCGACGTCGGGGCAGCCGCCGTTGCCATCCGCTTCATCTCCGTCATCACTGGCATGAGGGGTGGAGGGAGAATGACGAGACGCACACGGGGCCAGTCGTCACCGTCTCTCTATCTGTTACGACATCCGACGTTCGCCTCACAGAGAGCCCAACGGCAGACAAGCATAGACATACGCGTACACGCATGACGTCACGCGCGCCTCGCCCCGATGATGTCGTATCGTTCGGTGGCACCGCTTGCACAACCTGCTCCCTTGCCCACCAGCTCCATGAGTAGCGGCGGGTCTTCACGCTTTCTCAGATCGCTCTAGCCGGCGCACATTTTTGGTGCCCTTTTCTTGTTTTAGTTTTTCAATGGAGAAGGGTGATGCTGTCAAGCCACACTCATCCGCGTGTGGCTGCCTCCCTCTCTCTCTCTGTTGAGCCCGACTCTCCTCTTCCCATCCCTCCCTCCTTTGTTTTTTTTCTCTGCCTGCCTGCCTTCCTGCGTGCGTGCGTAAGAAGCACGCCATTGCCACGCCCGCGTAGATCACCGCACTTCATCTCTCGCACACGTCCCTCCTCCCTTGTCGCCATCATCCGCGTCTTCCACCAGTGCTCTGTGCGTTGGCGTCACTACCAACAGCAGCGACAGCAGTGAGCATACACGCCGACACCTTCGCAGTACCCTCGCTCATGTCGCAGAGCACCCCGCTGACCTACGCCACTCTCTCTCGCCCGTCGCGCGACAGTGCCACAATTCAGCGCAGCGCTGTGCGTGCATCAGCCGCACATCAGCATCAGGCGCAGCAGAGTCCATCGATAGCCAGGCCCACCGATGGCGCGAGGTACACTGCAGAGGGCATCGCTGGTGCGTCGCTCTCGTCGCTGGACACGTGGACTGGGTTCCTCAGTTCACAGTGGGCCGAGACAGTGAAGGTGCAACTGTTGATGCCGTCCAGCGCGGCGCCTGTGATCCCTCCCTCCGGCGCCGACCTGATTAGCTCGCTGCACAGCGTTGTGTCTCGGCAGAACAAGGTGGTAGCGCAGCTGCAGGAGCGACTGGTGGCACAGCGGGCCAAGGAGGAGAATGACTGGGTGGCCAAGAAGCAACTCTCACAGTCCACCTCCGCCGAGGGAATGCCAGATTCTTCCAAGGATACCAAATATGAGGCGGCGGCCTCGGTCGATGATAGCGTCGCCGACAGTGCGGCTGAGAACACGCAGGTGTGCGTGCTGCTTTCTCACCTGCTGGAGCACGCGCGCTTCCTCTGGGCCAGAGCCGTCTCACAGCACTTCAGGGTTGCCGAGGTGCGGAAGTCCAGCTCTGGCAATGACACCCGGTCGCCCAAGAAGGTCACCGCTGGCGTCAACGCAGAGGCCGTCATGGAGGAGGAGCGCGTGGGGCTGCCACCCATCTCGCTGCTGTTCCGTTGTCTCGTGGACGGCATCAACTCTGAAGAAGCGCGGCAGGCCATCGTCACCGCTGGGGTGCTTCCAGCCTCCGCCTGGGACAGCGGCGTGCTGGGCGTTGATCAGTTGGGTATCCTCACGGTATTTGAGCGTCACGTGCAGGCGCTGCGCACCTTCCCCGGCATCGTCCCCCCGTTGGAGGCGCTGCGCGAGTACTTCGCCGAGCTGCACCCGCAACAGCTGAGCAAGTACTACCCAAGCGGGGCCCTCGACAGCACGTTAGAACTGGCGGAGACTCAGATGGATGCGTTCTTGCGTTTCGGCGACGAGACGGAGCAGATGGCCGCTCTCCTACGCGAGGGGCTTCACCCCTCCGTGCGCCGTCTCCTATACGCCCGTGCGCTGCAGGTGCCGTTGGTGGTAACAGACGGAAAGCCGATGTTTCTGGCGCAGGGGGAGCTCATGACGAACCACCTGCGCCACGGTCTCGCGCGCTACCTCACCTGTTCCTCCCGGCAGGCGCGCGACAAGGTGAAGCGGCGCTTCCACCATCACTACTCCTCGTCGAAGGAGGAGAACCGCGCGCGGCTGCTGCAGCGTCTCGCCCTGGACGATATGTTCATCAGCGTCGGCGACAGCGACAAGTATTTTGTGTACACCGACGACGTGGAGGTGCTGTCAACGGCGATGGTGGTGGATCGCAGTCTGCCAGACCCGAAGATGGTGCAAGCGCTGAAGCAGTTGGGCAGACCAGGGGATGCGCTTGACAGCTACGTGACGTACCTGCAGTATCCTGAGAAAAATCTCGTCCACCAGAAGGCGTTGCCCTGCGGCGTTGCTCCTTTGGAGGGGTTCACCCTCCTGCTGGGTGCCCTCTGCAACGTGACGAGCGACACGGTCGAGCAGTACGAGCTGGCGGCAGCGATCGTGGCGCAGCTGTGGAGTCGGCTGCAGGGCCCCACACCCGAACTCTTTCAGTGCTGTTTGATCTTCGAGAGCCTCGTGCAGCAGCTGGCACTGCCGGCCGTCCTGCACGCAACGCGCGATCTGCAGTACCCGCCGCTCGTGCTGGCGATGCGGTGGATGCTGACGGGCTTCGCAGACCTCCTCGATGCCTTCGAAGTGCTGTCCTTCTGGGATCTGGTGCTGTCCTACCACATGCGTGAGATGCACCGCCGCAGTCCCCTGTCGTTGCCCACTGGCCTCGCCAACGCCGCCCCGCATGATACCAGCACTCCTTGCGCTCTGTGGCTGCTGCCCATGTACGCGGCAGCGATCTTTGTGATGCGGGCCCCACTCGTGGAGGCCTGCAGAACGGCGGCCGAAGTGGACGTGGTGTTCGCCACAGGCCACCAACTGCGCACCCGCTCCCTCTTGCAGGGGCTACTCTTTGGTTGACGACTGCGGCGACGGCAACAGCGCGCGTGCCTAAGCGTGCGCACACGCCCCCTTCCCTCCCTCGCTCCAGCTCTCCCTCCTTTCCAAAGGCCGCGTGATGGTGATGACGACTACCGCCTTGCCTCTGCAGTGCCATCCACTTGATGGACGCGCACAGCAACTCTCCTACGAGACGCACGCATAAGCGCATTCACGCGCGCGCCTCCGCTGCTGTACGTGAGCTCGTCCCCCATGCTAGGGCGCATGTGCGGGTGTCTTGGCGCTCTCCTGCCGCTCGCCCCTTCGCCCTCCCCCCTCCCTGTGTCCCTCCCGCCACCGTCCTGCCCGCCTCTTCCCTCTTTTCTCTACGCATTTGATGGCGCGTGTCCCCCTTGCGTTGACGTGGTGATGACCCCGACGGGAGGGGGCTCCTTACACCTCCCGTTGATGTCTCTGATGGGGGGGGAGCACTGCTGGACGCGGCTTTGGTGCTGGTGTGTGTGTGTGGTGTCCCCCACTCCACCTATGTCGGATGTGCACCCTCGTCGCACAGTCTTCACTCATATCTGACACCCCCTCGCTCGTGAGCTGTCAGCGAAAGACGAACGCACGCACAGCCATAGAGGAGGGACGCGACATCGTCTCGCGCAGAGCTGCAGGTGCACGGAACGCTTTCAATGGTGTCGGCGTCTCCGCCGCAGCGCGACCGCGGCTCGCCGCCAACGCCACCACTGCCCGAGCCGCAAGACGTCGATGCCCCGGCCGCCAGCACCGTCCAGGCTCTGCGGCAGGCAGTCGAGGCGCAGGAGGCCCATGTACGTCTCCTGCGCGCGCGCCAAGCAGCGAGAGAGGCGCTGCTGCGCCACACTCGGCGATTACTGGCGGCCAACGACTCGATCGAGTCGCCTGGCTCGGTGGAGCAACTTGTGCGTCAGGTGGAGACGAGTCTCCAGAAACTTCAGCAGGCCCACAGTGAGGCTGCTGCACCGGCAGCGACCGCGGGAGACGATGTGGCGCCGACTTCCGCGCCGTCACTGACACCCCAGAATGCCGCTGGCGATGCCGACGCTAGCGCCGATCCGCTGGCTCGCATCTTTCACAGCGGCGTGGAGGCGCAGCTGGCTGCGGTCGCCGAGCCACCGCACACTCTTCCGGCGTCGACGCTCGCATCACGCTCATCGATGGCGAAGAGAAAGAAGGAGGCTGACGAATCCGGCTTGACGAACGCCGGGAGCACCACCTCCTCGCCACCGGATGTGCCGTTCCCGCCGAGGAGTACTGCGATGACCGCCCTTCTCGCCGTGTCCGCTTCTCGGCAGGAGGCCGGCCACGCCGCGATGCTCGCTGCCCTCAGCGCCCTCGAGCTTCCTTTCATGAGCAACAGCGGCGCGACTGAGGCGGGCCGCGACGTCCACAACGCAGAGCCAGCCTGGCTGCGTCAAGTGGACGGTGACGGTGCCAACGACGACGACTCGGCGCCTGAGGAGCAGCAGCAAGAGAAGTATGGAAATCGCGGCGATATCGCCTCCTCTGATTACAGTGACGACTTTGAGTGCGGCAGCAGCACCAGCAGCGGTGCCGATGATTGAAAACCGCCAACTGGGAGGCCGAGTTGGCAGCCCCCTCCTTCTCCCTCCTCTCTGCCGGCGAACGTCGGCGCTGGCAGTGGGCGTGAAGGAAGTCGCTTGTGTTGCTTGTTGGAATCCTTTGGTTGCCATCGCTGAAGCCCCCTTGTTGTGGAAGGCACACAAGCGACGCAGAACAGAATGCTGAAGGTCCGAGCGTGGATAGGAGGCGAAACGGGAGGGCGAGCACACGGTGTGCTGCCCCACCGTGGGCGTCATGCCGCGGCCAAGACAGGGTAGGTGACAGCGAGAGACGCATGTTGGCGTACGAGGGCAGCTGCAACTCGAGCCCGAGACGTGGGCGTGTATCACCGCCTCTGCGCGGCTGTAGTTATCGATCACACCACCGCCTCGCCTCGCCATGCTCACAGAAGATTCCTGCAAGCCTACCAACACCCTGCTCCCCTCCCCCTCACGCACTCCTCCCACCTTCCTGTTCGCATTGCCTGCAATGGCAATACTGACGCGTGAGTGCGCGTGTGCTTCACCGTAAAAACGATGTAATCACCTTTCCCGAACCAAGGGCCCTGCGGTGAGCTACGCCGCGTATCTCACAGACGTGCGCATACCTACACAGAGACGTAAGACGACTATGCGCAGCAGCGGCCCCGCCCCCGCCCTCATGCATCGCCCTGCCGCTCGTCTGCCGGTGCACTTTCTGGTCGACATTGACCACACGCTAGTGCATCCCATCTACAGGCATGTAGCGGGCGACAACTCGGACACCACGAGGTGCAGCAGCGCTTCACTGCCGCCAGCGAGTGCGCGGGGGTGGTGGCCGCTGAACTACGTTGGCGGCCGCGTCACTCACGTGCAGCTTCGGCCTCATGTTGTACCATTCCTGTCACACGTGCTGCTGGATCGCTCGCTGGACACCAGCGAGACGCAGGTGCATGTGTCCCTTTACACGCGTCAGAGCGCCGCCTACTGCGCCGCCATTGCGTATCAGGTGCTGCTGCCAGCCCTCGCACAGTCCAAGGGCGAGCCGTTGCACGAGTTTCGCCATCAGGAAGTCTTTCACGAACTCTTCGGTGGGGAACACTGTGTGCGAGGCAGGTTTGAGGCAATGCATTGGCTGAACCCATCCCCTGGCTTCCTATCTGAGGGCAGCCCCGCTGATCAGCGGCAGCTAGGGGAAGCCACAGCATCCCTCGAGTGGCGCAAGACGATCTTCGTGTTGCCCAGCCCCCTCACCACGTTGCTCGTCGATGATCACTGCGTGAACTTCCGCGTCACGGAACTGAGCACCGGCCATGGGGTGCTGGTCCCGCCGTACTACGCCGACGCAGTGGCATGTGCAGCAGATGATTGCTTTCGCGTGCCGCCGACTGGCAGCCTCTGCGATGTCATCGGCATGGATCTTGACAGAAGAGGTGGCTGCATCTCGAGCGGGCGTGCGATGCTCGGCCGCGTAGACGTCGACGACGTCGTTGTGCGTTTGCTAGACGTGCTGGAGGCCTTTGTGCAGTGCTGCCACTCCCATCGCTCTGCCATCGAGGCAATGCACGGCGGCTCTGCAGGCATGTCTAGCCCTGACGAGCGAACACCTTGTGCAGCGTGCAAGTCGGCAGGAACGCCGCGTCCGCCGGTGGATGCAGCGCTGAGCAACTTCAACTTCTTCGAACGCTCGCCGCTCTACCGACGACAGTGGAACGCGTTCCACGCCCACCGCGCGGACTTCCTGCACAGCTACTTCGCCGGTTGATGCCCACTTTCTTTGCCTCCACACACACACACACACACAGACACACACCTGCGTGTGAGGGTGCCTCTCTAGTAGCGCTGCTGTGCCGATTTGTTGTATGGGGGCGCGTCGCCGTATGCCACCGCCCTGCGTTGGTCTTTGGGGCAGTGTCGTTGCCGCTGCTTTGCCATCCGACCCTCTGCTCTTTCCTCTGCTGCACACGTCAGCTTCGCTGTAAGACCTCGAAGAGACGCCGTTCTCGTGTGCCCTGCATCACTGGAAACGCATCAACTCGTCTACAGGGCACACCTCAGGTAGACGTCTTTACGCGCTCGTTGTCCGCACGTCGATTGTCTTCTTCCTGTGCCTCGACTCTCCCTCTCTTGCCCCTTCTCTCGCAGCCTTCGCCGCTACTCACGCCAACGTGCACACAAGCTTGGATTGCAGCACACGCGCAGACGTACGCCGTCACGCCTATCCGCAGCTGAGTCTCTGCACCTCGGCTCCCCGCACCGCCGCCCCGTTTTCTCCGAGCATTCGCGCGAGCACGAAAAAGAAATGCCATCGCTGAACAACAACACAATTCGCGAAGACGTCGTCTTCAAGCGGCGCGTGAAAGATGTACTGCTGCGCCACGGCGGCACTGGTGGCTTAGTGAAGGTCCTCATCGACTTCAACGCACGCGAGGCGGTCGCCGCTCGTCAGCAGCGCCAAACGACAAGCACCGACTCCGGATCCTCGTGCACGGATGTCGGCCTCAGTCACGCGCAACTCCTGCTCTTTCTGCAGGACTACGGCGTTGAGCTGACCCCTTTCGAGGCTGCGTATCTGTGCCGCGCCTTCGACGACCACGGCTCCGGCTTCATCAGCGGCGAAACCTTTACGCGGCATCTCACCGGCCTCAACGAGCGTCGGCTGCGCGCCGTCAAGAAGGCGTGGCAATCCCTGGAGAAGCGCAACGGCGCGGGTGGGAATGTCTCGCGTGAACTCCTTCTCTCCACGTTTGCAGCGGTGGCGGCCGGGAGAGCATATGCTGCGGCAGGCGACCTGGGAAGCCCTGCAGACGGTGCTGCCCACGACATGGTTGCCATGACCTCCTTCTCGCCTCCTGTGGGAGGCGCGCTGCAGTCGACCTTCGGCGGTGCTGACGGAGTCCGTGAGCATCTAAAGGAGGCATACATGACCTCGATGATGGACCGCAGGGGCGGCTTTATGGCGAAAACCAACGCTGCCGCTGGCGGTGCCGACGGTGAATCTGGCGAGGCAGCAGACCGTGTCTCGTACGCTGAGTACCTTGCCTTCTACGCCGGCGTCAGCCCACAGTTTGCTACGGACGAGGCCTTCGTCACGCATGTGCTGCAGTCGTGGGCTGCTGACGACGCGACGCGTCCAGCGTTGGACGAAACGGCGCGCGAGTGGGGTCCGGACGGCGACCCACTCGCGCTAGACGGCCCTCGCTACGTGAAGGATGCACTGAATCTGGAGCTGGGCGTCTCCTCCAAGTCCTACAACTACAGCCACCTGCAGCGCGAACACCCCTACGTGGAGCCGCTGCCGCCGCTCAACAGACCCGACATCATGGCAACGACGATGCAGCAAACGTACGTCCCCTTCGACAAGGCAGAGCAGATGCTGGCCGACCCGCTGGTGACGCGGCGCGGCCAGTCGAAGTGAACCACTCTCGAGGGCAAAGAAGCAGCGCGGCGCACATACGCCAAAGCCCCGACTCGCGCCCCCTCCGTCTGAAGCTGCGTCTCTCTTTCTCGCCCTCCTGTGATGCATTTCCGCTGTACAGTATTCCACCCCCACCCCCGAAACCGCCAGCCACCACCGCGACCCATCAACGACATCGTGAGTGCCACGTCCGTGTCTGTCGGCCTGTGCCACTGTGTATATGGTGGCCGTCTCTCTGCCTGTCTGTCTGTCTCGCCTTATGCTCTCTGAGCCGTTGCGTTCACGAAGAGAGAGGCAGAGGGCGCCAGCAATGCACGCGCGGCCCTGGGTCCGCGCACCATCCGCCGGCGCGTCTGCTGACGCTGCCAATGTTGCGGCCGCTCCCGCTCTCGGCGTGGGCTCCTCGCACAGCGTTTCGTGCGCTCCTGCATCCCATGTGGGTCTCTGCTCTAGGCTCGCCCCTGCACTTCCAATGAACGGAACTGTCGCGATGTGTGCCCCCCCCTCCCGTCGCCGCAGCGGTCCGCCGCCCCTCAAAGTCGCTTCCATTCGCTCCCGCCCGCCGCCGAGGCACACAAGCGTGCCCGTACACAGAAGCTGAAAACCCTCACAAGCGGAGATTTAGAGACAAGTGTCAAGCATCGATCGCAGCAGCAGCCGACATGAACATACCCCTCAACACGGTCAAGGTGCTGCGCAATGTGCCTCTTCCTGATGAGGCGAGCGTGCTCCACACGAACGCCGCGGTGCTGGACATGGGCAGTCACACGACGCGGCTCGGGTTTGCAGGGGACACGGTGCCGCGCATGCGGCAGCGCACATGCGTCGTGAAGGGCAAAGCAACCTTCTCGGACGCCTGTGATGTGCTGGACCACGTCGATGACCCCGCCGCTGCGACGACGGTGCTGGAGAACGGCGTCATTGTAGACTGGGAGGGGTACGAGGAGCTCCTGAGCCGCGTCGCCCGGATACTGGACCTCGAGAACGTAGAGAACAGCACCCCGCTGCTGGTAACGGAGAAGGCGCTCGTGCCTACGCATCAGCGGCAGAAGATCGCCGAGGTCCTCTTCGAGACCCACCACGTCGTCGCCACCAGCTTTGCCTTGAGCCCGGTGCTGTCCCTCTACGCGTCCGGGCTGGGCACCGGCTTAGCCGTGGAACTGGGCCACGATCAGAGCCACGTCGCGCCAGTCTTCCAAGGGCTTTCGCTGTTTCACGCAACGCACTGCCTCGACGTTGGCGGCGCGGACCTCACCCGGCACTTCACCTCTCTCATGTCTGGCGTAGCGACCACGCACGTGTCGGTGCTGGGGAGCATGACACCAACACAGCGAGAAAGCATGTGGGAATACATCAAGGAGCGCCACTGCACCGTGGCCGAGGACGCGCAGGCCTTTTCTGAGATCAGCCGTGTCGGCATTGGGATGGGCAGCCCCAGCAATGGCTCGCCGCCGGGAAGCCCGCACGGCGAAGAGGATCGGTACCGGGAGGAGTGCGTACTGCCCGACGGCACCGCTCTGCCCATCAGCGGCGCCGCTCGGTTCATCCCCGGCGAATGCTACTTCCAGCCATCCCTTTCCCCGGCGCTGCAGCAACTGCGCGACCAGTCCACCGTTGTCGATGAGGTGTTGCTGCGCACGACACAAACGCCAGTGTCTATCCCCGAGCTAGTCGTGGACGCCATGCAGCGCTGCGATCATGACCTGCTGCCCACGTTCGCTTCCCATATCGTCGTTAGCGGCGGTGCCTCGCTGTTGCGCGGACTGACGCAGCGCGTGGAGTCTGACGTGCAAACCTGCCTGGCCAGCACCGGCGGCATCCACAGCGTCGGTAGCGCACGCGTGTACGCGGATGTCGAGCGGCGCGATGCCGCCTTTGTGGGTGGCTCTATCTGGGCATCGCTGCCGGCGGCGCAGGCGTTGTGGGTGACGAAGGCCGACTACAACGAGGTGGGATCCATGGCTGTGGTGCGCAGCTGCTTTTAAGCTCTTTATCGACGATCCGACACCGCAGACCCCGAGGAGCGAGAGAAGCGGCTTTGGTCCTTGTGGTCTCTCTGTGTGAGCTCCTTCGTTGGTGTACTGCTGCTGCTGCTGTGTGCACGCTTGTTTCCTTGTTTGTGTGCCCTCCCGCCTTCTGTCGATGTATAAGAGACAACGAAGGTGGGGGCGAATCGCAAGAAAAGTGGCAGATCGGATCCGTGCAGCTCGCCTTTGCAGCAGTCTAGCTACACCCCACTCGTGCCTGTGTGTGCCACCAGCGGGCGCAGCGACATCGTTCCGGGCAGCCCTCATTCCTCCCTCCAGAAAAGACGGCGACGAAAACGTCTCATGTACAGTGTGTGTGTGTGTGGGGGGCTCCCGAGACTGCGGCAACTCGACTCGTCTAGCAACGCTCTCACGCGTGTGTGGCACGACGGTGTAACACCGTGGTATGAGCGCGTGCGTTCTCCACTGAACGCCCGAAGGACGTCAATTGCCGCCATCCCTTGTGCCACACGAACGCCAACAACAGCAGCGAACACAAGAAAGACCGCATGCGCCTGCAAGAAGTCGCACCGAGAGGCAGCAGCGAGGCTGGCCTTCTCTCTGTGTGGCGGGGAGGGGGAGGGGTATATTCCCGAGCTGCTTGCTCACGGGCTACCCCCTCTCCCAAGCTGTCCCACGCGCAAAGGCGAAGGACGGAAAACTTCTCTTTGCTGTCGCCACCGACGCACGGATAGAAGCAACGGCTGCATGTGTGTATGCGCGTCAGCGGGGCGGGGAGCGCGGCCGCGCCCAGAAAAGCGCCAGTGAGACCGTGCTGCCGCACAGCGAACTGCGATGCTGCACTTCTCAGTCTCTTCCGTCTCTCTCTCTTCATGACTGCACCGCCCTCGCCATGATGTCTGTCGTATTCCTTCCTCATCCTTCTTACTCCACCCCACCCCCACCCCCACCCTCACCATCTCTCTCTCTGTTGCTCTGCGCATCCGCTCCGCTGTCGGAGCCGCTGCTCTTCAGGACCCTGGAATAGCAATCCACAGCCAGCAAGAACCACAAGCACCAAATCGCCAGTCGTTATAAGCAGGCAAGGCAAAACACAGGCATACGGTAACACCTCCCTCTCTCTCTCGCACGCCGGCACACAGACACTCGCTCGCGCGCTCTCGCAGCACCTCATTCTTCATTTTTTTTGTCCCCGCGCAGGCGCGGGCGAACGCGCACACAGAAACGATCAGAAGAGGCAGAGGCTCCTCTCCTCCCCGCTTGCGATCTACAGCCTTTCCTCATCCCCCTCCCCCCATCTACACCGCTTTCTTCTTCGGCCTCAGACGCACACAGACGCATACACCACCTACTCTTTGTTTTCGTTTTTTCCTCCTTTTGTTTGCCCTTCTTTCTCCCTATCATTGAGATCCACCCACCATACCTCCCACACACACACACACACACACCTCCCTCCCTCCCCCTCCCCCTCCCCCATCCCTGCGCGCAGAAACCCCAACACGCACGGTTCTCTTCTGTCTTAATATTTTCTCTAGAAAAGACTTCGGTTACATTCTCTCTCTTGGTGTGTTGTGTTGCGTTGCTTTTCGCTTCTCGTGCCGCCATCCTTTGCTTGTTGGTGCTCCGTCTCTCCCTCGTTGTGCTGGTGTGCGTGCGCGTTGCCCACTCCCCCCCTCCCCTCCTTCGGCTTGCCTGTCTGTTTGTTTGTTCGTTCGCGTCTCTGTGCCACGTCATCGCGGTTGTTACGCATCATCACCAGCCCCGTCATTATTAACACTGTCACCCCCCCCCTAACTCCCACCCTTCTCCCCCTCTATCACTGCTTCCCCCCCCCCTCCTCCTCCCTCCCTCCCTTTTCTTCTACGTATTTGCTGTCCCACCCTCCCACTCTGTCTGTCCCCGTCTTTCGCTTGTGCTCGTGTCTTCGCGGTCGCCATCTCTCTTTCGCCTGTGCCTGTGCCTGTGCCTCTTAGCGCACTGCTGGCAGCGTTCACTTACGTCTCTCTCTTGTGCTTGGGCTTTTTGCTTTCGGTGTTTGGGCGGCGTCTGCCAAAAAAGGGGGGAAACACGCGTCGTCGCCTCCCGCTGTTGTCTCGTCGCTCTTCTCCTTCCTGGGGCTCTTTGCTTAGCTTTCTGTGCTTCTCGACCTCCCGCTGTCCCTCCTGTGCGTGCGTGGGGCGTCACCGAGTAGAAAGGGGTGCGTGCTTGGCTCGGCACGTGCGTCTCTGTGTTGAGGACAGGTGTGGCACGTGCATCTCCGTGTTCATGTATACATTCCCTGTGTCTTCATCTTCCATTCTTTTTGGCTTTTCCTATTAGTGCCGACGTTTCCACCGTCGCTGCGGTTGAGGGTGGAGCGGTCGTCCCGCCAACCAGCATCTGCCTTGCCCGAAACGGTTCGTTCGCGTTGCGTGTGTGTGGCTCTTCGTCGGTCGGTCGGTCGCCTCTCGCTCTGTGCACCTTCGCGCTCCTTCCTTCAGCTGTGGCGTGTTGTCTGTTCCTCTCGTCGAAGGCCAACACCGGCCAACGCCGAAAAACTCGCCATCTAAGACGAACCGACGAAGGCGCTCAGACACACACTGCATCGAGAGAGTGAGCAGAGGGGGTCTGCTGTCCTTCTCTAGCACTTCGCTTACAGAGCCGCCACCCCCTTCTCTCCCTGCACAACACAGCATTTCTTAGCTCGAGTGAGGTGGTTACCGCTCTCGAGCGTCCCGCGTACTCGCAGGCAGCACGTACACACAGTGGCCAGAGGAGCTGCCGCAACCGGCCACCACACCCGCGTGCACTCTCCGCTTGTTTATTTTTATTTTTATTTTTTTTGTTCGGAGAGGGTCGAGAGTAGGGCGTTTGCTTTTCGCTCGCGTTGCATCTTCGCAACACGCAGCGCTGCTGTTTTTCGAAGTGCCGAGCAGAGAAGCGGCAGGAAGAGAATCAGAGTCGCTCAAGTTGGGTTGCTCGGTTCAGGTCCTTTGTTTGTGTTGATCATTACAGATTCTACGCAGAGGCAGACGCACAGACCAGCGCACCAGGCGTACACGCATCTCTTTGTGTGGTTGCATACATACATGCTTTGGTGTGCGTGTGTGTGGTAGTGACGTGCTTGAGCGTTCTTCTCGTCTCGTTCCTCTCGCGCTCCTCTCTTCGTGCGTGTGCGTGTGCGTGTGCGTCTGGATGCGCACGGCGCGCGCCGATTCCTGCCCGCTTGGCTCCTCGTGCTTTGGTCTCCCTTCCTTTGCTCTTGCGTTGTTGTTTCGGGCCTGTGCACGGCGGCACTCGTGCGCCGCTCTTCTCTAAATCGCCTGCTCGGCTGTATTTCTCCGGCCCTGCACCCGCGCCCACCCCCACCCCCTCTATCCACATAAGGCACGGCTTCGACGTATCCCCACAGCTTATCGTCACGCCTTGCCTACCGAGGCGCGATTCGAGGGCACACACACACACACACACACACGCGTAAACCATGGAGCACGCAGGTCGTGGTGTGCTGTTGCCAGCGCGGCGGTGCAGCTCGGTGCCGAGGAATCTGGAGGGATCACGCAGCAGTCCGAGCTCTTTCTACGCCTTCCCGTCCACCCTCAACGACATCCTGTTCGGTCCCCGGCAGCGCCTCACCAAGTACGCAGACGGCATGCAGGCCTTGCCGTACGCCAGCTCAGCACCCACTATCGAGGAGGCGGAGGTCGCCGCTGCCGGTCCACGCGCCGACGCACGAGTAGAAGACGCGGCCGCTGCAGCAGCCACCGAGGCCGTCAAGTCGCGCTCCCGGGAAGCAACAGAGAAGCAGGCGGCAAAGGAAGAGGTCGTGACGGTGGCACCGGCCGAGCAGGAAGCCGCCAACAAACCTCTCGAAGAGGACTTTGCTGCCGCCGTGGTTGTTGCTCCAGCGGAGACTGAGAGCGCGGCGACAGCGCAGATAGGGGCGGACGCGCCGGACGACGCTGCAGCGCCCACTGCAGCCGACGAGGCTGAAAGCGCGGCAAAGGAAGAGGAGGGAGGTAAAACAGACGCTTCGCTCGACTACGTTGCCGATGAGGCACCGTCACGTAGCTTCGCAGTCGTCACCGCTGACGAGGCGGAGAAGGACACTGCCACAAAGGATGACGCTGCTGCTGCTCCTGCTGCGGAAGTAGTAAGCAGTGCCGGCAGGGCCGACGGGAAGACAGTGCCCGAGGCGGCTGCAGCAGAGCAGGAGGAGGGATGTGAGACCGCTGGGGAAGCACAGAGGTCGTCCGATGCCGCCACGAGGGTAGGCGCGGAAGAGCGGGAGACCGCCGCGGTGCCGCAAAACTACGGCCGGGATGAGGCGACGGCGGTGGCAGCGGAGCCGAGTGCTGCGCCAGAGGACGAGCCGCCGGCGGTGCCACCGCAGCTGCGCACCACGTGTGAGATGGTGGCCTTTGATGCGGCGCATATCGCCGCGTGGATGATGGAGTACCGCCATGAGACGGCGCACGTCCCTCCCGGGGTGCAGCGCTTCGTGCACGAGTTCAACGAGCGAGCGGCCAAGTTTACGCCGCTGCGGATGGGCGGCACGAGCCCGACTCCGAGTGCCATAGGAGCTGCCGCAAAGAAGGGGAAGAAGGGCAGCCTAAGTCTCAGCTCCGTCGGCAGCTCGAAGACTGGGATCGGCGCGCTGGCAGACCTGCCCAGCCGGGACGGCGGCGGGTTCGGCTCCTCTGCTGCCCTGCGCACCGGCACCAGCGTCGCAGCGAAGAAGTCGAATGCGCTGGAGGCGCTCGGTGATGTGTGGGAGGGCCGCCAGGAGGCACCGATCTCGCTGGCGCAGGGCTCGCTGCGCCGCCGGGGTCTGTTCGGCGAAGTGGAGAAGAAGAAGATCCACCACATGGTGGTGGCGGTGCTGAACAAGGTGACCACCGACCCGGTCAAGTTTCGCGAAGTCAAGAACGAGCTGCTTCGCCTACCCATCCCAGAGGCAAACGCGGAGCAGATGACGAAGATCGTGGACGCCTTCTTCACCAAGGCGGTGCGGGAGCAGCACTTCAGCCACAGCTACGCCGACCTCATCGCGGCCCTCTGCAAGGTGCCGCAAGGACAGCACATCGTCGGTGACAAGACACAGAGCCTTGAGTACCGTCTGCGCATGGCTTTGTTGAAGCGCTGCCAGGCCGAGTTTCTGCAGAGCATCCGAGCTGAGGAGACGGACGCGTCCAGTCCGACGACGATGTCGACGGCGGCGGACGACGTGTCCTCCCCGCTGACGTCCGCCATCGAAGGCGCTCAGGCGATTGGCGGCGAGACGGAGAAGGAGCGTCGCGACCGCATGTGTGGCAACGTCCGATTCGTGTGCGAGCTGTTCCTGCGCGATATCGTCGCCGCTTCTGTTATTTCCGTCATCTTCCGCATCTGCTGTCTCGGCTCCGAGTTCGGAGAGTTTGCCGTGCCGCCGTCGTACACACCAACGGAGTCGCAGGTGGACGAGATTATCACCGTCGTAAAGACCGCCAAGAAGCGCTACTTTGTACACTCCGCAGAGGGGCGCCGGATGCTGCCGCAGCTGCTGAGCCAGCTGGAGTACTGGGTGAAGCACTATGCCATCAGCCGCTGCCGCTTCGTGCTCATGTCTACGGTCGATGACCTGCGGGCCATGCTGCCCAAGGAGCCGGCCTCGCCGATGATGAGTGGTACGCCGAGTGTGGCGGCTTTCGTGACGCCTCAGCTGACGCACATCTCGCCGACGCAGTCACCGCCGCCTTGCGACGTCTCTGAGCAGGGGGTGGTCTCCGCAGTCTCACCCGCCCCGCTGTCGGTTACAGCGGCGTTGCCAGTAGTCACTGCGGCAGACGCGAGCGGGCAGCTGTCGATGAGCTCCACGATGGTGGGTGGGCAGCCTCTGCCAGCGCCACGCAGTAAGCAGGTGGGCAGTGTGAGTCTTAGCGACTCAGCCGGCTCGATCAACGGCATGGCCGCCACCGAGTCTCCTGTTACTGGCGCCATCACACGCCCCACCGTCACGCTAACGTCGCGGTCAACTCTTCAGCACGTGCGCCCTGAGGCTATCGCGAAGCTGATGGCGGCCTTCTCCAGTGGCCAATGCAGCGCCGATGAGGTGGCCGTGCAGCTCTTCGACACGTACGGCAATGTGCTGCCGGCCCTCGGGGCGTGGATGGACCGCTGTCTCTCCGTTGTCAAGGAAGAGAAGACACGCAAGCAGACCGGCGCCGTGCTTGTCGCCTGCGTAGAGCAGCTGACGGCGCACACGAACGCGAGCAGCGAGGAGGCGGCGGAGACGGTGGCGATGTGTCGCGAGCAGCTGCACGAGGCCGCCATGGAGGCCCTGCAGCGTGCCATCGAAGGTAAGCTCTACGAGGACCTCCACGTCTTCCAGTTCTGGGCGCAACTCGTCCTGTCCGACCACGCGCGTGTCGTCTACGACGAAGAGCTCCTGAACGAGGGCCTCGAGCTGCTCGTGTACACCGCTCCACCCGCCGTGCGCAGCTACCTCGTCGAAGTAGGAAAATACATGACACATGTGCTCGTCGCCCCGGAAAAGCTGCCGTGGCAGGCGTCGACGGAGGCGCAGTGCTTCGTGCGGTACCGACCGCTGCTTGTGCTGCACAGTCTCGTGATGTCCGGCGGCCCCAGCGAGGCGCAGGCGCTGCTCGATAACATCGTCGGCTTCAGCGACGTGCGACAGCAGTCGCTGGAGTTGCGGCTCTACCACGCCTTCCGCACCGGCTCACCTTCACGAGAAGTCATCTTCGAGCAGCTGCGCACGTCACCTCGGACGACGAGCCGCGACTCGACGCTTGCTGCGGAGGTGCTTAGCGCGCTTCTCATCGCAGAGCTGTGCTCCAACGGTGATGCTCTCGTGGAGGACAGCATGGACCTCCTTCAAATCACCGTCGACGGCGTGGCACGCGCGGAACGCGAGATCGCCGTTGTGACCGAGGTCTACGAGATTCTCCGCTACACGCCTCGCCCCATGACGATGTCGGCCGCAGCCCGAGTGCTGCGCAAGTTTGTGTGCATGCACATTGTGTCCGACGAGACGATGGAGCGGGCAGATCGCTTTTACGAGGCGGAGCGCGATGGTGCCATCGAGAAACCAACCCAAGAGGGCGGCCACGCGCTGGCTGCACCGCCGAGCGCCGAGTACCCGCGTATCATGGATCGCCGCGGCACCGATGACATCCTGCTCAGCGGCAGCATTTCTATGCGCTCCGTGAACGGTGCAGTGGCTACGAATAGCAACGGCAACGGCAACAACGGTGGCGGCGTTGGCGGGGGAACGGGGTCTGTGGATGGATTGCAGAGCTCCAACGCCAGCAGCTTCGGTGAGTTCCGCCCCCGCGACAGCCACCCACCGCGCCGCGATGCAGACAGCGAGCACACCAGCAGCCGCCACTCGGAGCGGCAGCTGTCACCACGGCGGAGCAACCAGAGCAACGGCTCCTTCCAGACAGCACGCGGCGACGGGGGCAGCAGCAAGCGACTGTACCGCAACTCCTACAAGAACCGTCGCCGCAGCCAAGGAGAGGGCGGAAACGAGCGGCACTCCAGGGCAGGGGGCAGCAAAGACGAATCGCTGCAGCAGCAGCCTACAGGGTCGTTGTCGACGTCATCGAACTACGCTAGTAGTCACGATGGCAGCCGCCACGGCGGTGGGGGTCGCTACGACCGTCAGCACGGCGGCTCGCGCTCCGGGCGAGGCAGCGGCCACTTTGACCGTGGCCGCGGCGGTAGTGGTGGTAGCCGCGGCAACGGCACCGCACTTCATCGAGGGGGTGGCGGCGGTGGCAATGGTCGCGGCATTTTGCGCGAGGACTCGCGTCGAGGCACCGGCGGTGGCGGTGGCAAGGCTGAGTAATGGTGCGGATCTGAGTCGATGTATTTTGGTGCTGGTGGGGAACGTAAGGTTTGCAAAGTCTGGCCGTTGGGCTCTAGCTTCTTCTTTCGTAACTCGTGCTGCAGCTGTCTCCCTCGGCGTTGCGTCTTGCAGCTGCATTGAAGCCACGCACACACACACACACACACGCAGAGACGCGGCTGTAGCGAGAGCGCTGAGCTCCAGTGCGTGTGTATGTGTGTGTGTAGCAGCTCGCAGCTTTACAAGTAATCGAAGTGACGACGCCACAGAGTTCAACCGTCGCATGAACAGTTGTGTGTGTGTGTGTGTGCGTGTGTGTGCGTGCGTGTGTGTGTGTGTGTGTGCGTGTGTGTGCGTGTGTGTGTGCACCGTTGAGCATTGCCGCACCCCCGTCCCCTTGCCCCTTTTCGTCTCGCTGTGCGGGCGAGAAGCGAAAGGCGGACCCGTGAACGCGCGTCACGGCGTGCCCGTCAGCGTCGTCGCGACTTCGTGTAGCGCAGCGTGCGCTTGTCCGTTTCTTTGTCTGCATAAGTTTGAACGCACACGCACGCGCGGCTCCACCTGAACAGATATGCGGCCCTCTCCGCATTCGCGTCCTTCTCACGCCCCACACCCCCTCCCCATTCTCAAAAAAGAATTCGCCGCAAGCACACCCCACACACATATAATACGCCAATCTCAAGCGGCGCACCACTTTGCAGAAGGCCCGGTGCCGACGGTCTTCTTCTCGGCCTCACCTCTATTTACTACTCGCCGACGCTGGCCGGAGGCCTGCGCGTCCTTCATAATCAGGGAAAGCCTGAGGGGCTTCGCCGCGCGGCGTGCGTGCACACCACACTGCTGTGGCTGCTCTTACAAGAAGAGAGAGAGGGTCCTTGTGTGAATCAGCGCACCCGGCGCGCGGCCTCATGTCATCTAACGCCTCAACGGAGACTCCGGCGTCGTTACGGGCAGAGGAGGTTACCATGACGTCGCCGGATCGGCTGACGAACCTTGGCACCTCCACCTTCCTCACCCCGCCCTCCGTCGAGCACCCTAGCGCGGCGAGCGAGCTGGGGTCCAGCCATGCGCCACTACCGCCACGTGTGCAGAACCTCGCTAACGTCGTGGTGCCGCTCGCCTCCGCGGAGGCTCGCGTGAGCAATGCGCATTCCTACGCGCGGCGGCCACTCGAGATTGTGGAGTCGATCAGGGGTTTGCACGAACTGCATCAGAAGGGCGGGCTCACCAGGGAGGAGTTCGCTCAAGCGAAGCAGCAGATCCTGGACTCGGCCGCGTCCTCGGCGTCCACGTACAAGAGCAAGTCAAAGCGGTCACGCGGGCGCCGCCACCGTCGCCGTGGTCGCCGTTCGCGCAACAGCTCGCGCTCGGCCTCTACGTCGACTTGCACGCGGCCGTCCCGCGATGCCCGCTCGCGCGCCACCACTGGTGTTGACCCCAGGAGTGCCAGCCACCGCCCCAGCCGTTCCTCGTCATCGTCGAAGTCATCGTCGTCGTCGTCGTCGTCGTCGAGCAATCGCTTCATCATTGTGCCGCGCTCCAACGTGTGGCGCACCCTCAACGACCCGATCGAGGAGGGCTTGCTCGGCCACCACTTGACAGAGGGCCACCATTTGCGAGTCGCATACAACGATGCGCCGCGGCTCGTGCGCTCCCCGCTGCTGAGCAGGGGGGGCGCTGTCGTAGGATTTGGCAGCCGTGAGAGAGGGGGGCAAGAGGAGTGCTGCGCCGGCGCTCACGGGCGGCACGGCTACCAGGAGGTTCCTTCTGAAGACCCTCTCACAAGCAACTTGGCGAGTGGCGCAGCGGTGCCGACGCCAACGCTAGCCACTGCAGCAGACACCAAAGACGGCCCCTTCGCGTCCCCCAGCGGCAGCGCTATCGGCGCCGCGACCGCAGCGACGGGCAGCAGCGTCGCCCGCTACGCCACCTCCGCCACCGTTCCCGACGGCCGCGGCAAGGCCAAGTATGGTGCCTTCTTGCACCGGGACGATGGAGCTCGCGCCGGCGGTCCGGCACCGCACATTCATGCGGTACTCAACAAGGAGGATGTTGTGTGTATCCAATACTTCAACAGCCGCGGCGGCTCTGGCAATCACTTCCGCGACGTCGAGCTGCACACCTCCCAACTCCGTGACCCGATCTTCGTTCACAAGGGACAGTCGCAGGTCATTCCAGCCAAGCCGCGTACCTCAGTGACCAAGCCTGGCCACGACGAGCCGGTCATGATGGCGATGCCGACCCGAGACTCGCAGGTCTTCCAGCTGGCGGAGATGACGCTGGAGGAGCGCCGCGCCTGGGAGGAGATGACGACGACGCACTCCTCCTCCTCCAAGTCCCGCAGAGCCAAGTCTTCGTACTTTGAGCAGAGCTTCAACTGGTATTGGGTGGACGTGACGGGCAGAGACGCCAGCCGGCAACAGTACAACGCGACACTGCGCTACCTAACCAACCGCTTCAAGTTGTGCGAGTCGTTCCTCGTCGACCGCGATCACACGCTGGTGCTGCCGCAGGTTTGCGAGTCGCCCATCTACGCTGGCCAGTACCTGCTCAACCTGCGTGTGGCGACCGAAAAGATCGCCATCTCCGACGACAGCGTGATGGAGCTGACGAATCGGTGGATTATCGTTGTGGACCTGAAGCAGCACATCGTCATTACCCTGCACCGCGTCGACACGCACAGCATGGCGAACCTGCGCTCACAGTGGAAGAGGGTCATCGAGAACAGCAACGTATCCTTCCAGGAGTTCCTACTCAAGATCATCGACGACGCCATCTACACGTACCACCTCAGCCTCGACGTGCACACGGCGCTCCTTGAAAAGTGCGAAGCGAAGCTGTTCGTGGAGAAGCCGGCCGTGACGACGCCGGAGGTGTCCGGCCACTACATCGATAAGCGGATTCTGCACCACTTCGCCGGCAGCTCGCGGTCGCCGTTTCTGCGCCGGCTGCTGGACGAGCAGGACCGCTCGCCGATGAACAAGGGGGAGATGAACAGCTTCCTGCACCACCTGCACCGTCGCACGAGCGTGCAGCACCGGATGATCAACGTCACCCAGGCAGTTCTGGCCAAGGCGTTCACGAAGCTGCGGCTGTGCTCGCGTGAGATGGCGGGGCAGATGTGTGCGTCCTGCATTGAGATCAGCGACCGCGCTCTGGAGGTGCGGGATGACGCCAAGACTCTGCTGAACCTGCACATCTCCCTGCAGAGCTTCCGCACCACTGAGCTGATGGCCGTGCTGACGCGCGTGACGATGCTCTTTACACCGGTGACGTTCCTGGCTGGCGTGTATGGCATGAACTTCCAGAAGAACTTTCCGGAGCTGACGTGGGACTACGGCTACGCCTTCTTTTGGACCCTGTGCATCATCTTGGTCATCGCCATGCATGTCCTCTTTGTGCGCGAGCACTGAGGCGCCGGCGCGTTTTCTAGGCGTGCGGGAGGGGAGGGCGGACCCGTTCAACGGATGAACTGCAGCCCCAGCCACCACCACCCCTCTAACTCTGCTTTTCTTTGGTGTCCTCTGCGGACAGCCACCGCGCCTCTGTGGATGTATGCGCGCGCGCGTGGATGGGATTGCACTTGGCTGTCTGCGTGCGTGTGTGCGCCTCTCTATATCGATTTCTTGCCGCTTGGCTCAATGGTGCGCCGCGTCTAACGGGGTGTCGGTGTATGCTTTGGTGCTGGTAAAAGGGTGGTGTGGTGACGTGGGGAGGATCACAGGAAGAATGACGCCGGAGATTGCTCAACCCGAGCGCCATGACCCTCCACGCCCGCAGCTGCTGTTGGTGCTGCCAGTGTGTCCTGTCGCCGTTCTTGTCCCCATCGATTTATCGGTCTCACGGTGCATTCCGCCTTAATCACCCTCCCCACCCGTCGACCCTCGCTGCGTCTCTGTGGCGCGCTCCCCCTCCGTCTCGCCCCCTCCCCCTCTCCCGTTTTTTCCTCGTAGGTGTGTGCGGCTGTGCTCCTGGTGAAACGGGGTGGGGTGGGGGCACCCGGCAGCGCGTGGCGCTCCCGGGGGGGTCATCCGTGCACCCCAACTCTGTCTCTGGGGAGGAAGCCCAGCAGCGCCCCCTCCTCTCCCTCCTATATCCCTGCCAGTGCGGGACCGCTTCTCCTGGTGACAGGGTCAAGCACCTACAACGTAGGGAGGTCAGAGTAAGATGGCGCTGCGGATGGCGGCCGTCAGGT